>NC_087066.1:32973336-33028995 GCF_963678635.1 Symsagittifera roscoffensis
GTTACCAATTGTCATCCTGCCATAATAATTATATAGAAACTGAACAAGAGCTTTAAATTGTGTGTTTTTTAAATTTATTGAAGAATGCGGGGTGCTTGTCAAGCTACTCCGAACAGAGGGTGACCAGGGAGGAAAATGAAAATGAAAAAAGGGAGTAAGAAGGTATAAGGTGGTGGGGGGCGCTTTGAGTTTGGAATGGCGTTGTGAGAAATGTAGATGCGGATGTCGAATGCTGAGTGAGTTTACACTGGGAAGAAGGTGCGCATTTGGTTTTTTATTTTGTGAAAAGTTGCAAAAAGTAGAGTAAACGTTTCAAAATCTAGAAAAATCTCAATTTTCATGGCATTTATTAACAAAAAATTTGAAATACCATTGAAAGCAAAACTGTATTATCAGCAATTATCAAGTTTTATAATGGGTTTCTGAATATTGAAACTAATCGAATATTGAAACTAAAAACAGGTCGAATTTCTAGTGCGCGTAAGTCGCGCTACTCGTTTTCTTGCACTTGTTTCTGTGTAAAATTTATGTGTTTTCAAGCACTTTTCTACCAAAATTTTTTCAATGCGAATTAAGGTTCCGTCGGAACTTTATGGTTTTTGTCCTTAGATACGAGCAGTTTGTTTCAGTAATACTTAGGCGATCGACAAAAGAGATGTGAGAAGTTTGTTAACCTTCCAATCAAAATTTTTTCAAAAGTTCTGAGTGCATAAAGTTTCCAGCTCAGCCTTGCTCTGGACTGAGTTATGCACGCTAAGAAAATTTCATCGATGCTGCAGAAATCAGAACGCAATTGGTTATTGAGTGGGGAAACATTCCGCACTACAAAACTAATCCAACCATAATGAATTGAAGCAAGCTAATTGATCTTTTTATTATTAAATTGAATCAATTTAAATCGTTTTAAGGGAAAAGAATGTCATCTTTGTCCTAATTTTGAAAAATTTAAATTTTTTTTTAGATATTTAACCGTTTTGGACAATATCAAACACTAAATTTGAAACAGCGAGCGTTTAACATTTAAAGCATTGCCCTGATTTTTGAGCAGTCTATCAAAAAAGTTCGTGAGGCGGTATTTCGTAACGGGTGACAACTCGTGACAGACGACAATTCGTAACAAGCGACAATTCGTAACAGTAGAATAAGCGCGGAACACTGATTCACGTGCAGTATTCCTATCGTGTCGAATGTGCGCGCAGCGGAGCAAGCTTATTGTGATTGCCAGTGCCTTGTTACAAATTATGGCTTGTTACGAATTGTCGCCTGTTACAAATTGATGAGTGTTACGAATTGTCACCATAACATAATATTTGTATGGAAACTGAACTAGAGCTTTAAAAAGTGTTTTTTTTTAAACTTTATTGAATAATGTTTGTCATGCTATTCCGAACAGAAAAAAAAGGAATAAAGAAGTTATGGGGTGGTTGGGGGGGGGGGTGTTTTGAGTTTGGAAAGGGATTGTGGGAAATGTAGATCCGGATGTCGAATGCTGGGTGATCTACAAAAAAAAATCAGAATTTTCATGGATTTTATAAACAAAAATTTATAGAACTCACTGAAAACAAAACTGTTTAATCAACGATTGTTATGGATTATAATGTATTTCTGAATACTGAAAAAATTGATCGAAAACCCCTAAAAGTTCTTTCTTTTGGTTAAACGTGTCATACAACTTGATATTAAGGTTAAAATTTTTGCTTAAATCTTCTATTAATTTTGATTACACTACCCATGATTGATGTACCTATAAACTAATTATACCCATGAAAATCTAGTGCGGGAAGTTCGTGCTACTAAACTTTTTTGCACTATATTTTGTATAAAGTTTATGCGTTTTCAAGCATTTTTCTACCAAAATTTTTTCAATGCCAATTAAGGGTCTGTTTGAACATTTAGGGTACTAGAACTAACAACTTCCAATTTTTTGAAAGTACGCATGACTTATTGCATCAAATCAACACATAAATTATCGCTAGCAGATTTGGTGGGGGGCGGAGCATACGTCCCCTTCTCAGGGATTCGACCCCCTGCCGATCCAAAGCTCTCCTTTTGTACTATTGTAGACATACATATTCGGCTGACTGGCTAAATTTTTTTCTAAAAGCGCCTTGGGCGCCAAAAAACACTATTTTTGAGGGGAGAACGTGCACCTAAAAACGCAAATTTTTGGTCAAAATCTTCCAAAAAATGCCTAAAAACGCCTTTTTTGGCCTGTTTTTCCAATAATTTGCTTGCAGCGCAGAAAAATTGTTCAAAATAAGATCCTCATAGTGATTTGGTAGAACTCAGAAAAACAAATTGGCTGATCTAAAAAATAAAAAAAGATCGCTTAAAATTCTGCCATTCCCCCCCTCGAGAAAATCTTAGATCCGACCCTGACCGCTATATTGAGAATGGTTTATTGACAACAAAAACAACGAAAATCCATTTTTTAAAATTTAAATTTACTCAGGATGCGGGTTACTTTTTAAAACTGAAATTGAATTATATTTTCAAATTTTGATGTGCTTTGATTCGTTTTGCATGCAAAATGTACCTCAAAACCAGTTTAAATTGAGTCGGAACTTTGGTTTCAGTCAGACAGTGTACAGCCAACAAATTAAAGTTCCGGCTAAATTTAAATTGGCGTTGAGGTACATTTTGGATACAAAACGAATCGAAGCGCATCACTATTTGAAAATCGAATTCAATTTCAGATGTAAAAAATAACCCGCAACCTAAGTAAATTTTAAAAAAAATGGACTTTCGTTGTTTTCGTTGTCAATAAAACATTGTAAATATAGCAGTCAAGGGCGGATCTAGGATTTTCTTGAGGGGGAGGGGGGCTGGGGAGGGAATATCGCTTTTAGTCAGACAGTATACAGCCAACAAATTAATATGCGCGGAAGAAAATAAAACCCTCTTGTGTTAAAACCTTCTTTTCATTTGTTTGCCCTAGTTTCCCAGCTCCGAATATAATTCAGCATAGCAACTCATGCGTTCCCTGGTAGCGACAGATAACAGGTTCCACCATAGCTTGCAATTTGTGATCCATTGGTTAAGGGGAATAAACTCTGGAACATTTTAACAATGGTTATATTTGGGAAATGTGAAAGTTGATTTTGGAAACTTCCAATAAACAAACTACTGCTTTGTTGTTTTACTCTCTTGGGTTGATCGAAGATAAATTGAATGAACTCTGCAACTTGAACCATTTAAGCTGTAAAATGGAGCTTCAAACCATTCTCAGTGAAAACATTTTAGATCTACCTTTTGAACTGATCATTAAAGTTGTAAGGAAATTGCATCTGAGTGATTTAATCAACATGTCTTTTGTCTGTCGGAAGCTAAATGTGAGTAGATCTATTTGTAGTATATCTCTAAACATCAAAGACCCGGGTTGCTCCCCAGTCATACAATTTTATATAGGCAAAATTACTGATGATAATATAATATAACGTAGGTTATTTGTTTAGTTTAAAAAAATTTAGCTAATTGAAATAACATTGTAGCGTATCTAGTTTTTTTTTTATATTAGGTTACCAAGTATAGCCTTTAGATTTGTTCTTCGTTTGTGGCAAAAATCAACCTTTTAGCTTCTATGAGTACAAGTATTTTTTACGTTAACTATTTCTAACGGCCGGATGCCTTAGCTATTAAAATTGTAAACTGTAAAATTCAAAAACTTTTTGTAAAGCCTTTACGAAGATGTATTTCAGTGAAAACCTTACGACGAACTGAAAAAAAAAAACAAATGAATTTTATTGAAACTATGATAAAATGTGAAAGTTCAGTTTGCAAAAATAACCTTAGCGATTAAGCAAACCACAATTTTTTTGCTTAAAAAGACGGATTGTTTTTGCTATTTTTATACAATTAATCTAGCAGTTTTTGAAAGATTTTTTGTTTAGAAAAAAAAATTATTTTGTGAAAAAAACAAGCATTTTTTCATATATGGAAACTGTGGGACAAGCATTTTTTCATAAACCAAAAAATTGATTTAAAGATCATTATTTTTATAATTATAAATTTCAAATCATCAGACATTGATAAAGGCATATATAAACATACCATTTAATAGAAATAGGAGTTTTCAACTTGTTTGAAAAAAATTATCCATAGAAACGGAAAAAAAATTCAAGTTTTGTGTATCCAGGACTACGTTATGCAGACAAAAAATCAAAATTTGCATGCAAAATTTCTCTTTTGGAAAATGTTTTTTTTTTGAGAACAAAACTCGATTTACGGTTGAAAAAAAAGCAAAAAAATTTTGGGTAATTTCAATATTACTTGGATAATTTTTTGTTTTCGCCATCCAAAAAAACGCTAGTCATACAATTTTCATATATGGAAATTGTATGATAATCATTTTTTTTCAAAATAAAGGAAATAAAGAAAGTTTTTTTTCCATCCCAGACTGTTTTATTTGGTTCAAATAGCCACAGAAACTAGTTCGAATCTAATTTGAATATTTTTTTTTGAATTTGTATGAAAATTGTATGACTAGCATTTTCCCATTCATTTGATCTATGGAATTGAACGATAAGCATTTTCAATGGAATTGTAAGATATCAACGAATTGATGAATAAAGATCAAGGTACTTTTCGCTTTAATCCGTATTCCGCAGTCAAACTGATCTTGCGCGGTTCAATGGCTAGAGGAGATTTTTTAAACGCCACTTCTAAGAACTTTGCTATGAAAACAGATGATAAATTTACTCAAAAGAGGTAATAAATTTTGGTAAACCGTCCGACCCTGAAAAAGAATGAAAATTATTGTTTCATTACAAAATGAGCAGATTGCTAGTTAACTGTGAATGCTGCTGCAAATTTAGAGGTTGATAAAAGAGGAAAACTTGTTGTGGAAGAATTTGGTAACTGGGTTCGTTTCTAAACAAGTGCTGCAATCACTGACGCTACACGATGATCTGAGGCACTTACGCCAACCAACATACTTCTGGAAGAGAGTGTTACAGCTGAATTGCTTGATAAAGCTACCCGCGAAAGTGTGCAAAGTTTGCTCCCCGATAGATGAACTTGGCCAATTATTTTTGATTAACCTCATACCTCTGGCTAATGTCGACATCGGCTGTGTATGTGGAATACCTTTTTCAATTGAGCTTCAGCAGACGGGAGATGAGAGAACCATCTTTTTCCACACACTGAACTTTATTTGCGGGTTCAAACTATTCGGATTGGCTAACTTAGTCAGGTTCAACCACTGCTTTATGTCGGAGCTTCCAATTATTGACAATAGAACAGATTTGATTACGATTGTGCTTCCTTATTTCCAGTACAAAACACAGATACTTCACATCTCCTGGCAAGACTTCAATTCGGTTGAACCATTGCAGGTGCGTACCCGGGTTGACCAAAGGTCGCTATCTTAGAACTTTTCTTATAAGAATCATACAACTTCTAACAAAATTAGGCTCTAAGAATGTTACAAGAAAGAGACTTTTTCGTATCAGAAGGTTGTACGAGAGGACGCCTTCCTATAAAAGTTTATACATTTTTTTCGTTCATATTTTCAAGCTTTTTTTATAACAAGATTGAAAGTTTTCCACTGTCGCAGAGTACAATAACGTAAACTCATAGGCCAAAAATTTTGTTTTGCTATATGAGTTTACAATTCAAAATCTTTTTTATTTTCGGGAAGAAACTGCTAGTTTAGAACTTTTCTTACGAGAAACCTTCTTGAAATTTTCAAGAAAGTTTATAAAAAATTCTAAGACGGGGAAAAACTTTGTAAGATGGTCAGCTCCAAAAATTCTCAGAAGAAGGTGTTTTGTCATAATGTTTTTTGCAGATGCCAAGGTCTAATATAACAATAGTAACGAGAATAGTAACGAGTAGCGGATTTGAGTGTCGGGGGAGTCTCGAAATTTGTTCCCCTGGCCACTCAAAAGACAATAACGAGATCTGTTTTTGGTTGAGCTAAACCTAGACTTTTTGCAAAGGTGCTATCGAGTGTGCCGCAAAATAGTCACTTTCTGGTCAAAACCTTCTAAAAGTGCCCCAAGCCCAATTTTTTGCCTGTTTTTAGGTCTATGTTTGCTGTTTTGGTTGAATTCGAAAATTAAACTAATTTCAGGCGCGGATCTAGGAATTTCTCGAGGAGGGGGGGGGGGGGTGGGGGTCGTGGATTTTCAAAAAAACTTCAAGTTTTGTCGACCTTTTTTTAGGTCGACCGAATTGATTTTCTGAGCTCTCCCAAACCACTATAAAGACTCTAGTTTGACGAAATTTTCTGAGCCGCAGGCAAATTTTTGAAAAAAGGCCAAAAAAGGCGTTTTTAGGCACATTTTTCAAACTTTCGACCGAAAAAGCGCGTTTTTCCGGCGCGCGCTCTTCCCTCAAAATTAGGATAGATTGGCGCCGAAGACGCCTTTAGAAAAAATTTATGTTCAGTCAGCCAAGGCATTTTTTTATATGGTTTTCAACCCGGATGTGCTAAATTCGGGACATTTAGATTTAGTGCGCGATGGATTTCGTTATGTCAAAGCAAAAGCTCATCTTGACTTGAGCAAAGCTATTTGAACTATGTAAGATTGCATGACGCTTGTTTTTTTTGTAAATTTTCGCCGTTTTTTCAAAAAACTATCATACGCTTTTCCCGGCATTAACGGGCAGTCAGAACCTTTAGGGCTTTGCCCTGAGACAAGCTGTCTTATTTTATTTTTGGTCTACTTTTAGGATAGTATGATAATTTCTTTCGTTTTAAATAGCGCGGGTTTGTGTTGCATACAGTTCATTTTAGGCTCAAAAATCAAGATTACAGCAAAGAAAGCTGTTTACTTGCGTTTCTAAAATTATTCAGAGAAAACAGATCATTCATAAAGCTCGATTGTATTGGTGCTCTATTTTGATCTGGGTTATTGATTAAAAAAATTGAGTAGACTCCATTCGCCCTTTTTTGTTAACCATGAATATGGTCGGAACGTGGTCCTTAGCAACCGGCTATTCTTAATTTTTGTAAAAACAGTAGTAATAAAACTTTTCCTATTGCTTCAATAATGCATTTTATTTAACTAACAGGCCCGGATCTATAGATGCAAAATATTAGTAGGTTGTTCTAATTTAGTAAATTTTTTTGTATATCTAGATCTGCACCTGTTAGTTAAATAAAATGCAATATTGAAGCAATAGGAAAAGTTTTATTTTCAGTTTTAAAAAAACTACTGTTTTTACAAAAAAAAATATGAATAGCCGGTTGCTAAGGACCGCGTTCCGACCATATTCATGGTTAACAAAAAAGGGCGAATGGAATCAACTCAATTTTTTTAATCAATGACCCAGATCAAAATAGAGCACCAACACAATCGAGCTTTATGAATAATCTGTTTTCACTGAATAATTTTAGAAATGCAAGTAAACAGCTTTCTTTGCTGTAATCTCCATTTTGATGATCTGTTTTCTCTGAAAAATTTTAGAAATGCAAGTGAACAGCTTTCTTTGCTGTAATCTCTGTAAACTTTGTAAGATGGTCAGCTCGAAAAATTCTCAGAAGAAGGTGTTTTGTCATAATGTTTTTTGCAGATGCCAAGGTCTAATATAACAATAGTAACGAGAATAGTAACGAGTAGCGGATTTGAGTGTCGGGGGAGTCTCGAAATTTGTTCCCCTGGCCACTCAAAAGACAATAACGAGATCTGTTTTTGGTTAAGCTAAACCTAGACTTTTTGCAAAGGTGCTATCGAGTGTGCCGCAAAATAGTCACTTTCTGGTCAAAACCTTCTAAAAGTGCCCCAAGCCCAATTTTTTGCCTGTTTTTAGGTCTATGTTTGCTGTTTTGGTTGAATTCGAAAATTAAACTAATTTCAGGCGCGGATCTAGGAATTTCTCGAGGAGGGGGGGGGGGTGGATTTTCAAAAAAACTTCAAGTTTTGTCGACCTTTTTTTAGGTCGACCGAATTGATTTTCTGAGCTCTCCCAAACCACTATACAGACTCTAGTTTGACGAAATTTTCTGAGCCGCAGGCAAATTTTTGAAAAAAGGCCAAAAAAGGCGTTTTTAGGTACATTTTTCAAACTTTCGACCAAAAAAGCGCGTTTTTCCGGCGCGCGCTCTTCCCTCAAAATTAGGATAGATTGGCGCCGAAGACGCCTTTAGAAAAAATTTATGTTCAGTCAGCCAAGGCATTTTTTTGTATGGTTTTCAACCCAAATGTGCTAAATTCGGGACATTTAGATTTAGTGCGCGATGGATTTCGTTATGTCAAAGCAAAAGCTCATCTTGACTTGAGCAAAGCTATTTGAACTATGTAAGATTGCATGACGCTTGTTTTTTTTGTAAATTTTCGCCGTTTTTTCAAAAAACTATCATACGCTTTTCCCGGCATTAACGGGCAGTCAGAACCTTTAGGGCTTTGCCCTGAGACAAGCTGTCTTATTTTATTTTTGGTCTACTTTTAGGATAGTATGATAATTTCTTTCGTTTTAAATAGCGCGGGTTTGTGTTGGATACAGTTCATTTTTAGGCTCAAAAATCAAGATTACAGCAAAGAAAGCTGTTTACTTGCGTTTCTAAAATTATTCAGAGAAAACAGATCATTCATAAAGCTCGATTGTATTGGTGCTCTATTTTGATCTGGGTTATTGATTAAAAAAATTGAGTAGACTCCATTCGCCCTTTTTTGTTAACCATGAATATGGTCGGAACGTGGTCCATAGCAACCGGCTATTCTTAATTTTTGTAAAAACAGTAGTAATAAAACTTTTCCTATTGCTTCAATAATGCATTTTATTTAACTAACAGGCCCGGATCTATAGATGCAAAATATTAGTAGGTTGTTCTAATTTAGTAAATTTTTTTGTATATCTAGATCTGCACCTGTTAGTTAAATAAAATGCAATATTGAAGCAATAGGAAAAGTTTTATTTTCAGTTTTAAAAAAACTACTGTTTTTACAAAAAAAAACATGAATAGCCGGTTGCTAAGGACCGCGTTCCGACCATATTCATGGTTAACAAAAAAGGGCGAATGGAATCAACTCAATTTTTTAATCAATGACCCAGATCAAAATAGAGCACCAACACAATCGAGCTTTATGAATGATCTGTTTTCTCTGAATAATTTTAGAAATGCAAGTAAACAGCTTTCTTTGCTGTAATCTCGTAAAATGAAACTGTACTTTTTTTACCGTAAATTGAAACTTTTTTCTTCGAGCTTCTACAAAAACGGTTGTAAATTAGTTTCAATATAGAAGAGACAAGTTTTGTCCGTTTTTGTTACATGAAAGCAACTTTGGCATCAATTTTTTTTTCAAAAAAAACCTTATTTTTAAATAAACTATTATTTTTAATATTTATGTGAAAATTGTACGACATGCTTTTTACAATGGAATAATACAAAATTGTTTAGAAAAATTCTCTCTTTTCTGATAGCAAACTTGCTTCTGTGCTCAAAAAAATACCTTCAGGGGAAAGTTTTACGGATGTTTTGCAGTCCAAAGTTACACAAAAATCCAAAAATTACAGTCAAGTGTTTTTTGTGTAAGCACAATGCTGTTTTTTCCCATGCTGACATATCCCTAAATTGGCGAAAAAATTCTGCTTTTTTCTCAACAACTGAATTTTACATTTTTGAATATAAATCTGCGTGAAAATCGAAACCTCCAGTTTAATGGCAATTGACCGAATGCAGTTTATGAGTGTGCAATGCCACCTAAATTCTGGGTTTTCTGATGTTACAAATTCTTTGGTTATTGCTTTTTCGAAGAAAAACAAGATTTCGAGACGGAAACTTTCTGTTATTTATTTGTTGTAGGAATGCTTATGATACAACTTCATAGCATGAAAAAATGCTTTTCATTCAATTTCATGGTATGAAAATGTGCATAAGCTTTTTTCATGACAAAAAAGTAGCAAAAGGGTTGTTATTTGATTCTAGAGTGTGGAAAGAATACTTATTTCAAAATATGGAAAAAACGCATATAATGCCATTTTCGTAATTTTTTATTCTCTGACAAACTTTAGTATTAAAACCTGGGTAATTGGAAGTCTTCAAATCTCCACATTTCACAAAAATTGATCAATAATTTCAGTTCCGATTTTAGTAACGGAATATTTATGCTCGGGTTGGTTTTTTTCTTCAGACAAATTTCTACATTTTAACTAGCCCTTTTTACCGTAAATATCATTCAAAAGATAATGTTGTTCTGAGTTTAAATTTGAAAAGATATTTTATCTGTGATCAATTTTTTAAAGTTATGATGGCTTAAAGATTGCCATTTTGGGCCAATTTGGGACAATTATCGCTCAATATATTTCGCGCTATTAACGTGTAAGCGGAGGTTTAATCTGTCCTAGAAATTGTTCCAAATTGGTTAAAGGAAGCTTATTTGCCATAACTGATTTTTTACTAGGAGCAAAAACTATCACTGTATTTTTTATGGCGTGTGGGGAATGATTTTTGCAAAAATCTCAAATTAAAAAAAAAGATATATATTTCACTTCTTGACATTTGTTTTTTCATGTTATTAATGATCCATAGAACTTAAAAAGCAGTCGGAACATTCCGGGCATCACCTTGATGCGAGCAGTCTTGTTAAAATTTTATCTTCGGTTAACAATACTTTTGAGACGATATAATAAACTTCGTTCAAAGTTGGTTAGCTCAAAAAATCTGTTAGAGTTTGGTTTGAAGTAAAAATGGAAAAAAATTTCACCAATTATAGGTGCTGATCAAAATAAAAACTCACTCAGAAAACCAACTTTCTGTCCAAAAAAGTTAATGATATTTGAAAAATAGCAGTTGACTATTTGCATCAGTATTGTGCTTTTCCTGGGCAAAATGAATATATTTCAACGTCAATTATTGTTCGGACTTTTGATACAACAACATATTTTGAACGAAATATTTGTGCTCGGGGTGAGTTTTTTTTCTTCAGACAAATTTGGACTTTTTAACTAGCCATTTTTGACGGAATTTTTTTTATATCATTCGAAAGGTATTGTTGTCCTGAGCTTAAATTTGAAAAGATAATTCACCTGTGATCATTTTTCGTAAAGTTATGAGGGTTTAAAGAACGCTATTTTGGCCATTTTGACCAGTTTTGGACAATTAACGCGCGATATAAATCCCGCTATTAACGCGTAAGCGGAGTTTTAATCCGTCTTATCAATCGTTCCAAATTGGTTCAACAAAGCTTATTTGCCATAATTGATTGGTTACAAGGAAATTTTTATTTTTAAATGAAATAAAATAAAGTGAATTTTTTTTTTCTAAAATTTGAAATTTTTTTAAGGTTTATTGAGCAGCAGTAATAACAAAAAAAAATTAAATGAAATAAAACCATTTAACCATTTTTCATTTTTTTTTAATGTTTTTACTGCTGCTCCATAAACCTTAAAAGGCAGTCGGAACATTCAGGGCTTTGCCCTGATACGAGCAGTCTTGTCTTTAATTTATAGATACATAGTGGTAAGGCATTCAGTTTGAGGTCGAGTGACAGTGATAGTGTGTGGGGAACAAACTGCGGAATGTGGGGAAATAATTGAAGTAGATTTATGCTTAAATATCTTTTCATAGGCCCTCTGCAAATCGCAGAAAACTCAATAATAATTGTTTGGCCGCAGTAATTTTGTTTGATGCATTTGAGATGAACGTGAAATTGGGAAGATACGGGGATTGGGAATGGAATGTTCAGGACGTTTAGTTGCCTTCAAAAACTCTATGTTTCATTTTCAGTCGAATGCCTTGAACATAAATGTAGGCTGTGCGATAGTAACCAACAAGCCAGAAGTGGCCACGATGAACAACCGACTGGCAGTCAAACTAACCGGCTTTCATTCCGGCACAACCATACTCACTTTCCGTCTGCATAACCATCAACTGGAAATAACCTCCAAAGTGCAGCTAAAACATACTGCACACTCATTGCGTAAGTACAGTATGGTGCAAATTTGGTCACGGTAAAGACGATGGATCAGTACAATTTTAATTGGGTATTTTGCTAAAAAAACACTCATTTTAAGGGAAATTTTGAGTGTTATAGGTATAATCTATGTTAGTTGAAAGCTACGCTGTGTGCTAGTTGAGAATTAAACGAATAGGAGAACAACTTAAATTCAACTGTCTATGCTTAAGTCTGGCTGACACTGACCTCGAATCATTTGAGAGACAGTGCTTATAGGTACTAGTACAAATGTCATTACTTATAAATAGGTACTTAATTCAGACTTTTATATGTTAATTAATTTATTCTAAGTCTATAGCATGGATATGTTACCAACTGGTTAATCTAGCACCTGAGCTGACTTAATCATTACTGGATGTTTTGCTATAATATCCGTACGGATAACATTCCCCTCTTTTTGATAAATTAAGTCTATCAATTTTTTTCTTTTGTCTTCAACAGTAGTTTTCCTCCGCGTCCTGTTTATTGCTGACCCTGTCCTTCTTTTCAGTTGTTGTACACTGATTTCCTCTAAATGTTGTGGGCTGTGGTTGATGTTGACCTGACTGTTGGTTGGCTCGTTCCTTCTCTCTCTGGAATGTCATAGAATTGCCTCGGATTGGGGAGATTGACTGTAGGAAGTTCATAGCATCTTCGAATTCTTTGCTAAAGCAATCTTCCGTTGTTCTGGGTTTATCGAGGATGTAACGAGAGCTTGTGGTTCTGGGCGGTAAGTCGTTAGCAGTTTCTGGCTTTCGAGTGTTGTCTGGCGTATCGATATCCATTTGGATTTCAGTGCACAAGATTTCTTCTGATGTTGCTTGTGATGATGGGGATTTATTTACAGGGGTGTTCTCGGCCACGGTGGTTGGTTTGTCGACTGGTCGTGTGTTGTTGTTTGTCTCGTTTTGTGCGGTTCCGGCACTGTTTGTTTCTTGAATCGTTGCTACTGTGATCAATGCCTCCGTGTTGTGCGAGATCTGTCCAATAGGAATTGCGTTTCCAATTTTTTCTGCTGAAGTACCTTTCCTGGTTCTTGTTGAACGTCGAGTTTCTGGTGATTTTTGTTCCGGCTTGGCTTTGATGTCGATTCATTTGGCGGCGGGTTGTTTTTCCGGTGATGAGGTTTTGTGGTCAAGTTCGGTATCTGACAAGAGCGAAATAGAGGTGTCGCATTCGAACTGAATCTCTGTTAGGTCGACTTTAGATTGCTTCTTGGGGCTCATTTTACCTCGTGGTATTGTTTTCGGTTGTCGTTGTGTTGTAGTTTCGCTTTTGTTCCGCTTGTCCCGGGCGTTCATTTTTCCTTTGGTTTTTTCCTTTGGTTCATGTTTCCTTTGGTTTTTAAAGGTTTGAACAACGTTTGGGGTCCTAGAGCTCTTCTATTCAACGTTTGTAGAATGATTTCCTGTGTCGTTTTTGTTGGTGGTCTTTTTGGGCTTATTACTGTGATTTCTCCTTGTGAGGTTTGTTTCGTAGTTTTTTTTAACCTGAAACACGCTTTTTGGGCCTTGGTAAGTGTTTATATGCCACGAAATTCTTTTTTGCCGCTGGCCTACACTTTCCATAGACCCTTGGGTCTGGGATGAACGCGAGTCCATCATGCCTAATTACTCTAGACTGTTTGCCATCCTCCCTTATCTACGCAGTGTGCGGGGAAAAATTTATTATCGCGCCGTTTTCGATAATTTGGAATTTTGCCCTAAATTTCCCCGGATTTTTGGTTTTCCTGGCAAAAGTTCCCGTCTTTCTAGCGATTTGTTCTAGGCGAAGTCCTGTTTCAGGATCTATTCTCTGGGCTGGACATTTGAAACGGTCTTTAAGGAAGAGTAATGGTGCCCTTTGCAGATTTTGTTTTTCTTGATTTGTTAATAGTCTTATGGGTTTACGTGTTCTTAATTTTTCGAAATTGTTGGTTTTTTCTTTTAGAAAAGATTCCTTGAGTGATTTTATTTTTTATGGTTTATTTGACATAGGTAGATGCGCACCTATTGGACACTTTTCTAGTAGCCTGTCGAACTCCTCATCGCTGCTCTCAAGTGTAATTGCATCCGTGTTTGTAATGGTATCCTGTTGGTTCTTGGCCCGTTGTTTGCCTGGGTTGACCGTTATGCGTGGAGGGTTTTTGGTTGTGTTCTGTTGAGTGTTAGTGTGCGCGGGTGGTACAGGATTGAAGATGGGCTAGGGTACGTGTTGGTAGTCCGTTGTGGTTTTATTTTGACCCTTTTATGTTAGGTCAAATTCGTCTTCGCTATTTATTTCCCTGTTCCAGATGGCCTCAGCTTTGACAGTACTTTCTTATCTAAACATGATAGCTTAGTGTTTTTCCTTGAAAGATTAGACGATTTTGGGGACGTGCTGAGGTTACTTAGTGTTGCGATAGCTTTTTTGCCATACTGAGCTTCGAAGGTTGTAATTTTTGTAGTTGCGTTAGGGGTTAATTAATTCGGCCACGTCTGACGCTAACTTGTATGGTTTATTCGATTTATCGATTTTCATTATTGCTAATCTTGATTTTAAGGTTCGAATGAGCCTTTCGACCATACCCATTGCCCTGTGGTCGTCAGATACTGGTGCACAAATCAGTTTTAAATGATTACTTTTGCAATATATGAGGAACTTTTTGTCTCTGAAACCTTGTGCCTGGTCACTTCTGATCACCCGTGGTACACCTTGGTTAACTATATGATTTTGCATAAATCGGATGATTGTATCCGCTTTGTTATTAGTTCGATCACTAATGTAAACCAATATGGAAACTTCTTTATTGTTTTCGTCGGGCAGCAGGCCCGCAAAATCCAACTGAATTTCTTCATTTGGTTCGACCACGGCGTCCAGTGTTGTGTAGTGTTTTTTACCCGAGATTACTCTAAAATTCTTACCCTTTTCTCGGCAATTTTTGCAATTTTGCGCTGTTGCCACAATATCTCGTTGTAATTACGCCGCTTCTAGCTTTTCTCCTTGGCCCGGATGTGTAAGATGCAGTGCATCCATTAGTTGCTTTGGTATAACGACTCTGTCGTCGTTTAGGATGATATTGTCTCTGACAGAAAGGCGGTGTCTGACATTGTAAAAGTAGGGGCCGTAACAATCTTTGATGTTGTCCCATCTCTGTTGTTTGACCATGTTCATAAGCGGCGATAGGTTCCTGTCTCTTCTAGTTGCCGTTGCTAGGAAATTGATGTCCATTACTTTGCGTAAATTTTCCTGAACATTGGGGTGTCCTCCTCCTCTATGCTGGCGGCTGTCTGGCATTCGGTGTCCTGTCTGTTTGTTGTGCGGTCTTCTTCTGCTTGTGCCTGGCACTCCGAGTCTTGTTTCTCTGTTGTTTCCAGGGTTTGACAAATTGCATCTACACGCTCGTTTTCATTTCTTCTGAATGTAATACTTTCAGTTGACGGGATAACTTGATGTTTTACCTCACTGAAGGTTAGTTCTCACGGTGGTGACTTCGAAATAAATTCATTAAAAGACGCGTAATTGGTAGGGGAAACGCTATGTGTGTCTGCATACCGCTGTGGAATTGTCGTATTATCCGACGAAACGGAGGTAAAAGCCATGCCTTGTTGCAATTGTCTGCTCATTTTTGAATGTTTTGAATTTCGTTTTAATGATGAGCGACTTCTTTCAAACAATTGACTAGGAACAGTGATTGCAGTTTGTGTGTGAACCGAATTTGAACATGCGAAATTTTCGTTCCGATTGAGCTCTTTGGTGCCTGGATAATTAATCGGATGATTATTCAAGGATATGTGATTGCTGCTGCTATCTTGGAATTCTACGCATTCGACGAAGTCATCGACTGATGCTACAACAAATTGTTTGTCCCAGTATGCCGGAGATTGTGGTTTATCGACCGGGTGTCGCAAAACGTAGTCAATTAGGCCCATTTTGCTACCCGCCAAATGATGTATGTCAAAGTCAAATGGAATAAGTCTGTCAATCCATCTAGTTAACCTGCTTTGGTAGGTTTTGTTGCCCCTATTACTTTTTAGCACACTTACTAATGCTTGATGATCAGTTATCAGAGTGAAGCGTCTACCGTATAGGTAAAACTTGAAATGTTCAACGGCCCAAACTGCGGCCAAAAGCTCGAGTTCGTTTACAGAGTACTTTTGTTCGCATGAATTTAAGAACCTTGATGCATACGCAATAGTTGCCCAACCTTCTGGTGTATCTTGTTCCAGAGCCGCGCCTATTCCTTCACGGCTAGCATCACAAAAAATGCGAGTTTCTCTGTCACTTACGAAGTGTCTGTTTTCTGTAATGCTTTTAACGGCATTTAGGATGTTTTTGAACGCTTTTCCGCTTTCCTCACTCCAATTAAAATTAAATTTGTTTGTCGTAGACAGTAGGGGTCTTAAAGGGTCACATAATTGAGCTAGGTTGGGTATAAGTTTGCTTAGATGGTGGATAGATCCCATAAAACTCTTTAATTGTTTGAATGTTTTTGGGTACGGTAGATTTATTAATGCGTCTGTTTTCTTCTGCATAGGTGTTGTGCCGTATTCGTTTATTACGAATCCCAGCCACTCTACTTCTCTGCAACCAAATTTACATTTGTGTACCAAAATGGCCATGTTTTCGGCATCTAATTTATTTAGGACTCTAGTCAATTTTTCTAGGTGCTGCTCCTTCGTACCGTGTGATATAATTAAGATATCGTCTAAGAATGTGAACGTGTCCTTTTCGTTGTTAAGCGCTAAATCTATGGCCTTCTGGAATTCTGCGGCCATATCCGTGAGCCCGTAGAAGCCAGTTTGGAACTGGTAGGTTTCCGTTGCATTTCCCCCAATTATGCTGAAATTACACTTGTTTCGTCCAGTGGTAGCTGACTATATGCGTAGCGTAGGTCCATCGTGGAAAAAAAATGTTGTTCCCGCTTATGTTTACGTTCTTGTGCCGATTGCGCTATATTGTCCAACAAGACATCAATATTCGGCATCTTGTACTTATTTTTGTGGATCGATTTAGTTATTTGTTTCGAATTCATGGCTAATTTAATTGATTGGAGTTTCTTAACAGTAATTACAATAGGGCTTAAGAATTGCTGGTCACTGCATTTTTCTAGGCGAAATATATGGCCTTGGTCAATTAATGATCGGATTTCGTGTTCCACTTTTTCTTGAATATGGATGGGATTGCGTCGCCTTCGTTGTTGTAGAGCCTTGAATTCTGTTTGATATTTTGTTTGCACCATGTGGTTTCTTGAGCGCCCTACTTGTGTACCCACGCCGCGATTTGTGTATCTGAGCTGTCAATATTGTTAACATGAAGTGCTGACTTACCAGTTTGCTTTTCTCTCCTGGTGTAGTTGTATTCCGATTTGCGGAGAAGATTGCGCCCCTGGATGTTTGCTCGTCTGTCATCCACCACTATAAAAGAAGCTGTTTGAATTGTCCAACAACTTGAGTCTATTGAATCGGCCAAGGGACGGGATTTTGTATCCATTGTAGCAGACCATTCGGTTGGCCTCATCGTCATCTCCCATTTTGGATTTGACTGCCAATTTTACTGTGGATGCAAGGAGGTTGACTGTTTTTTCGTTCACGAAAGACGTTGGGGAACCTGTCAGCAATAAAAACGATATTATTCGTCTCCGAGCGGACCCTAATGAGATGTCCTTGTAAATTGGTGTTTGTGATTACTTCTGCTCGTCTTGGTTCGAATTTTATCCCGTTGGTGGATGTATCATCCGGATGGATTAATTCCCATCCCGGTATAATATCACCTGCTTGCAGGTAATTGACGTATGCGGTCATGTCTGTTTCCTGAAGATCCTGTTGCTGTAGAATGTTCTCCTGTATTGCATTTTCTTTGCTGGATTTGTATAGTTTAGCAAAACGACCCTTTTTGTGCATTTATTGCAAATTTTGTCTCGCGCCGGACACTGTGCCAAATGGTTCGCTGAAAATGCGTTGCCGCATTTGAAGCAAGCTTTTTTCTGTGCGGATCTGTCGGTGTTGTTCCTTGACGTCGTTCCTCTTCTATTGCGTCCACGCCGAGGTTGAGACTTGTAGCCACCCCTCCTTTGGACGAAGTTTACCGGTTCTGATTTTTTATTCGTAAATCCGGTGTGACTGTTGGAAGTTCCCTGCTTTCTGATGTGGACCTGATTCTCGAGGCCTTTTTTGTGTCTCACCGCGTAATCCAACGCTTGTTCGGGCGGTTTTGTTTCGGCTAGTAGATCTTTTTGAACCTCGTCGTTTGACATGTTCGCTGTAAATAAATCTCTGATAATTTCTGATTCGAGTCCTCCATCCTTGCATGCAGTACACTTGAAGTTTCCTTTGACCACGAGTTCTGTGAGTCCACAATGAAATTCTTCTAGGGATTCCGTTTTTCCCTGTTTGCGTGTGAAGGCTTCATAGCGATCGAATGTCACATTTTGTTCTTTTACAAAGAGTCGTCTTAGTCTGCCCCAGAAGTCTCTGGTCAAGATTCCCTGAATTTTGAGATCCGGAGAGTATTGTGTCAATCTTCTTCGACCCTCAGTCCCAAACACAAGTAGATATAGCTCCTGCATTTGTTGTCCGCTTCTTCCCACGGAATTTTGTCTACTGTTGGACCAAGGTTGTCCAGTCGTTGACACTGATTTTCCCACGCTACCCGTTTCTCTTGGTTGCACAGATTGCGATCTCGTATTTGTTTGCCTGTTTCCCCCTAGATAGGGAGTTCATACCCCGGTTCTTGAGGTTTTCGTATAGCTGGGCAACAAGAGCTGTTGCAAGAGCCTTTTCAAGTTTACTCCGTCTTTCGCGACAATGCCGAGGAATAGTTGTGGATTCCACTTGTCCCACTCTAACGGTGGTTCCGCTGAGGCTTTCTGCCAGAACGGTGTTATTCCCAATGGGCTCTTTGTAACTGCTGGCTGCGCCATGTTATACCCTCACCCGTTAGGTGAGGTATAATCACTGTTAGTTGAAAGCTACGCTGTGTGCTACTTGAGAATTAAACGAATAAGAGAACAACCTAAATTCAACTGTCTATATTTAAGTCTGGCTGATACTGACCTCGAATCATTTGAGAGACAGTGCCTTGCAGGTACTAGTACAAATGTCATTACGTATAAATAGGTACTTATTTAATCATCAGACTTCTATATGTTAATTAATTTATTCTAAGTCTATAACATGTATATGTTACCAACTGGTTATTCTAGCGCCTGAGCTGACTTAATCATTACTGGATGTTTTGCTATAATATCCGTACGGATAACAGCAGGATTGAAACAGCTGAAGGTGACCACGCTCTGTCCTCATTCAGCATCTTTTATAAATTTGATCACACGATTGTCTTCTGTTTCAGAGTTTCTCAGAGGGGGCACCATTCTGGCGTTCGTAGATGCATACTTGAATCTTCAAGTGTTTCCAGTGGATGCCAAGAAAAACGGAAACGAGGAGTGCAAAAAAGTGGCCGCTATCAGTCATCCTATCTCGGTCTTCTTTCCAATCGACACTTCTTTTCCCCATGTTCAATACCTCGTCTTTTTCAACAGCATATCGAAAAAATGCTCACTCCTGGAAGTCGATTGGGACACTTTTCCAGATGATTCTCAAACAGATGAATGGTCTGAGCCAAATGAAACGTCGAAATGTGAAGCATCAGTTTCTTTTCAGATACTCCCGGCATCAAGAACCACAGCTTTATTTTTCTACAAGTTTGATTGCGAGGAGACGGATTTCGAAGTGGAGTTAATAGGACAACCAAAATGGAGATGGGCAGATTTGATCCGTTCATTTCGCAATTTTTTAATAGAGAGCAAGTCTGAATTTTCTTCACTATACCGCTCCTTTCTTGCACCTGGAACGGAAACTAGTAAAACTCGCTTTCACCTATCACTGAATCCTTCTTTTGGAGGAAATATTTACATTAGTAATTACAACGAATCTGGTAACCAGAAGCAATTAGTTTCTTTAAGGTGTGAATTTGGCTTTGAAGCAATAAAAAATTAAATTTTTTACTTTAAAGAGCCCCGCTACAAATTAATAATTTTTGGAAAGTCCGCCTGTTTTGGCCTTGCTTAGAAGATTCCAGGATAGCTCAGAAAACGAATTTGCTCTAAAATACCTTGCCCCTCCCTGTTTCTTCAAATAAATGATTTCCTATTAGTTACAAAAACACTAACAGAAAACACCAGCTATATTCCGTTGCCTGGTTGTAAAAACTGGACGGACGAAGTTTTCAAACTGTCAAAAATGCCAACCAAAAAATAGCGCGAAACGAAATTCTATTCAAAACATATCAAACATAAATGGTTTGGAAAGATTCATAAACGTCAGAGAAATGATAGGTCTGAAGATTGGAACAATCAAAAGACGAACTGTCTTTGAGAAAAGTCGGCTATTCATATGAAATATTTTCTCTGTTAGCCAATGCAAAAAATTACAAGACTGCCCGGGTCGAGGTGCTCGATATATGTCTCGACTTTCTCGACCAAAAAAAGGTGTGTTTCAACCGTCTCGACCAAATTTCGGTATTAGTCAATTTTCTCGACCACATTTTGGTATATTTCGACTTTTTCGGCCAATTTTTGGTATGTTTCGACAGTCTCGACTCACCAAAAAAGTGTTGGACTTTTTTGACCCAGTTCACTTATGTTTCGATTTTTTCCACCAGTTTGATTTGTTTCGGCTTTCTTGACCAAAAATGGGTATATTTCGACTGTCTCAACTTTTTCGACAAACGAAAAAAAAAACTTTCTGGCTATTGTCGGCTGTGGTTGCTCCGAAAAACTGTTCAAAAATTTTTTTGGGTTCTCATTGAGTTTTTTGTTAATACATTTTTAGTACAGTCGATTTGTGGAAACGGTTTTCTAAAAACTTCAAAAAATACTGCTGAACCTATTTATCGACTGTTCTCGACCTATGTTTCAACTGTGCTCGACTATATTTCAAATTTATTCGACCTATCTTTCAAATGTGCTTGACCTAAGTTTCATTTGTACTCGACCTATGTTTTGACTGTGTTCGGCGTATGTTTCGACTTTCTCGGTCAAAATTGGGTATTTTTCGGGTGAGCTCGACTTATGTTTCGACTGTGCTCGACCTATGTTTTGACTGTGCTGGACCTTATTTTGCGATTTTCTGGACCTAAAAGGATATGTTTGGACGGTGTTTGACATATGTTTCGGCATTCTCGACCTTCTCGACTATCAAATAAGTTAATCAAATTGATAAAAAAGTGTAATAAATGTTTCTCAGTTAATTTCTTGCGATGATGCTTGATTTGAAAGAAAACAATGAGAAACAATCAAAAACTATACTTTTTTAAAGTTGAATCTCAAAGTTTTGATTTAATTTCTTTAAAAATCTGAGCTGAAACTGTTGATATCAAAACTGAATTTTAAAGATTGTGACATAAGTCGAGACATAAAAGTTGAGACATAAGTCGAGCCAACGACCCGCGCATCGAATTCAATCCGATTTATAATTAAGGTTTTTGAAAAAGTCGCATGAAACTTTTGGTCGGTTTTCAGGTTTCCCTGCCGACAGATTTTCAGTAGTAATTTTTCTTCATATTTTGATGGCAAAGGCCAACGCTGCCAGAGATCAAATGCGAAGGTTTTTCCGTGTACATACAACTGTTTACCCTGCAAATAGCAGAACTCTTAATAAACCGAGGAAATTGTTCATTTACAACTCTTTAACTGCCAAGGCTATTGTCTATTCTCATCAGTTCATCTAGCAAATTGGAGTGTTCCTACTATAGCGAAGAAAATTTCAAAATCATCGCTTATTGTGCGCTTCCATTCTCTGGGTAGCTTTAAAAGTCGAGCAAGTGCAGTTTTGCGACTGAAAATCCGCGGTCGACAAGTGAGTTAAGTTCGAGGTGTAACTCATAGAGTAATTTCGGATAGGGTACACCATCTGCTCGTCACGCTATCTTATTTTCGGCCGGATAGATTCGTGCAACTTCTTAGTCTAATACCGATCTTAATCTTACTCTTATATCTACTAGTCTCAGGGTATTTAACTAGTCTCTGCTAGGCTCAAAAGATCTAAAGTATACTGGCTTATTGCGATTGCTAGAAGGTCTCTTGGAGAGGTAACTAATTTCTAAGTTAAATTCAAATCTGTCTGGTGCTGAAATTACAAGTAATTTCAGCACTTACAAATAAGTGGGTTGTTAGTTAGATGGATCATGATTGGTTGATATTAAGTATTTTATAGTGATAAAATATCTAATTTATAACCAATAATAAAATAAAGTTTAGATCTGGTTCCACTCATCCGGGGCTTACAGAGTTTTTGAATCTTGTATCTTCTAACTGTAAAGAAGGATGGATGATGATCGTTGGTATTTGGCGAGCATCATTTCTTATTTCGTTCTTGGAGACGAAAGCTCCAGTAAGCTGGAATCGTCGATAGGAAGTTGTTAGCTGTCGTTCGACAAAGACTATGACCGGCAACGAAATCAGTCTGATTTCAAGATGGTTTGTTATGATCGTCTGTTCTTGATCGGTTGTGTAGAACTATTTTTCGATCTGGATTGGGAATGGCGTGAAACTCGAGTTTGGAGGGAATGCCTTGTAACTCGGATCTGTACGTATACTTGAACATCGAGGTAGTCATTGGTCTGATTCAATGAAGTCCTTTTCTGCGAAGTCAAGTCGTACTCTAAATCCTTTTTGAGTCGTGATTGTGGGTGGCATGTCGGTTGTGTTTAGCCATTCTGTAAGTTGAGTGTGATGGGGTCGTCTAGTCTTTGGATGCTCGTCTTTGTGGTTGGGTGTGATCTATGTACTGCATATTATGATTTATATTTTATAATATTTTGTAAATTCAACTTTTTAGTTATGATTTTGGTTAATTGTTGTCGCAAAAGCCTTTTTGTTTTAGTTCAGTTATTTTCAAGAGTTACTCACCCTTGAGTATCTCTTGTCAAAAATATAGTGTGTTCACAAAGCGTGGTTGTAGCACAGTGTGTTAGGCCGGCTATAGAGCATGCTCAGGACGTCCTCTCTGGTGGGTTAGGCCAGGAGTGGGAGTATGATTTCATGCTGGTTTTTTAAGGGGTCCTGTTTTGTGCTAACGTTTCATGTTATATTAATTCTGGCTTTTCTTTTGTTACTTTAGTTGTGTCCTTTTCTCAAAAATCAAAATGTTTTTGGTTTGGGTTTGTCTTGCGACTTTTTGGTGTTTTATTATTTCTTTTTTAGACTTGGTAAGAGTCTTCAAAAGAATAAATTGGCCAGTTTTAAGCTGGTTTGATCCGGTTTGGGTACCGTAGGTGATCTTTTCTTAATCATGCTGTTAGTTTGTGGTCTATGGTGTTTAGTTAGCTGTGTTGGTTAGTTTGGTTATTAAAAAATTCCATTCCAACCGGGTTAAAGGTAAGTTGGAATTTTGTTATCGCTTGTTTGAGTTGTTGTTAGTGTAAACTTAAAACTTGAATGCATTATTTTAATTAATTCTTCGTGGGCGAGTTGTGCGATTGTGGATAGTATTCTTGTGCGGGTGAACGAAGATATATAAAAGGTTAGTACTGCATTTCTCTGTATTAATTTACTACTTTAAGATTAAATTTTACTGCTTTGTGGGGATCGAATTTATAAAGTGATTATCATCGTATTTAATTTTACTACATTTAGGGAAATAACTTTTAGATGAATTTATTACTTTTATTTTGAATTTTACTGCATCATTTAGCGCTGTAGGTTTAATAGAGTTTATTATGAAAAAACTGTTTGTTTTTTTATTTGTTTTTTCTTGTTGTAGGTGATCGTGGTGTGAAGACTAAAGAAAATGTAAATTACTTATAAAGAATGGTTAATTTTATTTTAAAATACTAAAATCATACTTACCTTAATCGTCGGTAAAGAAGCCATGAGGTAAAACATCGTGAATAGCATCTGATGTGGTTAGTAATTTTTCTAGTATGCGTACGATGTTTTTAGTTTGGAGCAGTGGCCAAAGCAATTGAGGTGCTTTTATAGTTTTAGTTCTTCGGTGCCTACTGCAAATTCGTGAAGTGGGTTCTGAATTAGATTATAAATTTTGTGATTGTATTTAGTGTTGTGTATAAATTCTAAAATTGGTACTTCAACAGGTTGAATGAATACATGCGGGACAATGAGTGGTCGGGATTCTTCTGCGTTGAAGGTTTTGGTGAAGGGACAGAATATATACATTTGCGTGATCGGGTCATAATTCCGGAGGATGCCTTCAAGGTTAGTATTTTTTATACAAAATGTGAAATTTGGGAAAAACGGTGAGGTGTATATAGAATTGATAAATTGAAATCTGTGGTGGGGTTGTCGTGATGGTGTGTGTAAATGAAAATGGTTCTGGATAAAACGTTAATAAGTGTACATGTGTGTTTGTTTAGTTCTCATCATGATGTCGTGTGATCAGTGCAAATCACGTTTTTCGGTATGAGGAAATAAAATGTTAGTGAAAATGTTTGAAATTTTTCGTGAAATGATTCGTATGCTTGAATGTATGATAATGCTTCTGAAATAATGTGATCATGCTTTTTATCTAGTATGCTAAGTGTGAAGTAGGGTGTTTTGATGAAAATTTTTTCTGTTAATTGTGGGTTTGCAAATTGATCGTCGTCAAGAAATTGGTCTTGATTAGATCTGATGATGTTATGATCATAATATTCAATTGAATAGTCGTTAGCTCGGGGTGCAGTGAATGTTTTTAGTAACTTTTTATATCATACGTATGTAAATTGTCGGGGTGTTAATGTCGTGGTTAGTCTAAATAATTCGTTCTTATTTCTTTCAATATCTTTTGCGGTATTAAGGAGTGGTAGCGTAAGGGGGTTAGTAAAATTGTAATAAGCTGTCCAATGAAGTGTGGGTATTAACACATGGTCATCTACGAAATGATGTGGTTCGGGCTAGGGTCGGATTGATTTAATGTATATTGGGGAAATAAAGGTAGGGTTATTTGAAGATAATTTGTAGTATTGGTGTATTGCAGTCGAAACATAAGTCGAGCACAATCAAAATATACCCGATTTTTGTCGGTTAAGTCGAAACATACGCCAACCACAGTCGAAACTTAGATCGAGCACAGTTGAAATATAGATCCAGCACACTGGAGACATAGGTCTAGCACAGTCGAAACATATGTCGAGCACAGTCGCGAAATTGGGCGAACGTTTAAAAAATAGGACCTAGAAGTGCAATTTATGTCGGATATATTGATGGCACGACTGAAACATAGATGCAAATAGCAGAATAACCCTGTATAAATGAGCGTTTGTTGTGCAGTTAGATAGACCAGCCTAAACTGCTCGTCTTATAGAGAACCACCTCGAGAAGGCCGACACATGGCCCCAAAATAAATTAGTTAAGTTTTTGGGGCAACGACAAAAACTTCAAGCAGAAAAATAAAAAAAAAGTTGGTCGAGAAAGTCGACACATATCTAAAATGGGTTGAACAAAGTCCGTTACTTTCTTTGTTGTGTGAAGAAAATCAAAGCACACCAAAATTTGGTCAAGAAAGTTGAAACACATCGAAATTTTATCGAGACGGTCAAAACAAAACAATTTTGATCAAGAAAGTGGAAACATGACACAGATAGCCCTTGCCCAGGTTGAAATAATAATAACATAAAAGCGAAGCTGCACTTCGCAATCACTGACAAAAAGAATATTAGAATTATACCAAACTACAATAAGAATTTGAAAAATAAAAAAAAAATTGCTTTTCCTACTTCTAGATTTTCAGTCATTGGTTAAAACAAACGCTTCACGTCGCCTTCCTGTCTTCAAAACACCAGAAATCATAAAAACATATAGAACATAGGCTAAAAAAATTTAATTATTTTTCAAGCAGTAATGATAAGATACTAAAATTGAGCAAGAAAATTGAGCGCCAACGTTTTCAATATGAATCAAAAAATAAAAAAAAATCTTTTTTTAACACACGCTTTTGACTATGTGAATCAGCTTCAACAGAGATTTTGTTAAAACTGTCACATCAAAAACATATACATAATTTTTTCTACAACAAAACGAAAGTGAGAACCTAAAGATGACCTAATGGCCGAGCGCCCAGAGAAGAATCCCTTGCTTTGCTCAACTTGGTTCGAAACCACCCATACCCTGACCTTGATATATGTGAACACGAGGAGACATGGTCCAACTTTACCGTTATTACCCGTTTATTTTCTTTCTAACTCGGATCAGAATTGGTTAAGTCTCTAAAAAACAAGAATCTGCTCAAAAACAGCAGAGTAGTATGCATATAGTGCACTAGGATCGGGGGGGGTTGTCATACATGGATGACCATTAGGTATAAATCATAATGGTCACCATGTATTAAATGATCAGCAATGGTCACCATGTAATAATCCTAATTGTCACCATGTATAATTTTATACCTAATGGTCACTATGTAAAAATCCTAATTGTCACCATGTATAATTTTATACCTAATAGTCCTCATGTAAAACTTCGGTATATTATTGAGTATTCCCACTGAACGTTGTGGAAACGGGAATGGAATTAGGTTTTGGTCGGTGCATGTTTTCCCTTCGAAAGTTTGGGGGTATTGGTTTGTTTACATGTAAAATGACGTTATATACCTATTATATGCGACCAAACTATCTGGTATATAGGAAAGCACAAGATTTTGGCAGCGTAGCTTAACTGTTGTCTGCGGTGACCGATTTCCTTCAAAAATGCATGTTTTATTGCTGAATCTCGAAGAAAGGAAAATTCGTCAAGTGCGGCGGCCGCCACCTCTATTTAGGCAAAAATCAATTTGACCAAAATAAGAATGAAAAATTACTTTAAGCCAAATGAAGCTAAAAAATAAGGAAAAATTACGAAACACTGAAAACTCTAAAATAATGAAATTGGCTTGAAAATTTCGACATTTCCATTTTCCGTGTCTACAGGAGACTGAAAAATAAACGTCTGAAATCTATGACAAAAGCTTTGATTTTATAGAAAGATTGATAGAGCTAAAAGGTTGAAGTGTCTAAAGATCTTGAAAAACGAGAACACTGATGAAAGCCAAAAGTGCCCATTAATTTTGCTGCAATCATTTCTAAGACTTGTACCTAACTTGTTACTATAAAATTGAAGTGGAACAAAATTTCTTGGGGTCCGAGTAGAGGAAAACGCATGGCGCTCGACTCTCAGCCGAAAGGCGGCGTTTCGAAACCCGTCCGGAAATTGTACTGAAAGGAGGCAACAGTTGCTGGTATGGTGATATCCCCCCATAGATCGATTTTGTACTTTTTTTCTCACTTTGATAAAAAGCTTAACTTCTCGAATTACTGCTATTCAGTTAACAATTGGGTAAAATTTCAACTACTAAAAGAATGTATTGTTCAAAATTAAATTGTAAAATGTATAAATCAACCATATTAAATGGTTAGTTAATGGGTAAGCATGTGAGTTAGGAAACGTTTCAAAACATGATCAGTTATGTAAACAAAATCAGAAGCATCACCATTAAAGTTTTTATCAAAAATCAAATGTGCAATATAAATACAAAAAGAACCGCACATGGTAGAGTTTGAGTCTTGCATGGGAAAGTTTGTCATCAATTCAGTCACCTGATGAAAATTCTCGTTCAATCGTTTATACAGATTGGTGTACTGCCAAAGAGGAAGACCGAGAGGATCAGCGAAGTATAAAACATTTCTTCTGTTGCATATCACAATCCAATGTGTCCCCGGAGAATCTGATTTTGAAGTGTTCACAATCATAAAGATATTGTTTGGGACGAGAGGTGGAAAATTGTCGGCTGCAAATACTCCAAAAAACTTATATTTCAGATGTTTACAATTCTGAATGAGGTCCTGCAACTGGGTTTCATCCATTTTCAGACTGTCGAAATGGGAAGGACGTTCTTTGTGACTTTGCGGTCGGAGGTAATAAATACATTGGATGAGCGTATACCCCAAACAAAAATTTCCAGGTTTGCTGTCAAAGCGTTTGAGAATTGAAGATCGAGTGAAACTGAGCAGTTAGTAAGTTCTGGATGCAAGAAGTCATGAGCTGCCTGCTGTGTGCTAGTGAGATCAAAACACATAATAAAGTGCTGTTGGTAGTTATCCAGAGTGATTCCCAGCCCGCAGTGCAACAAACCCAGCGCTGATAGTGTGTTGAAGAAGAGACGTTTATGATCTTGTGTACTGATTGGTGTACTTGCTATTGGTAAACCATTTCGTCTCAAAGTAACTTGCTCCAATCCAAATTTTTGATAATGAAAAGGATTCGTTCGGTTTGTTCCTAGAAATGCATTATTTGTGTTCAATGCTATGATAATTTGTCTCACCGGTTCACGAGCAAAAATATCTTCCTGTTGCCAGCTGCGCTGACCAGCTGTTGCAAGAAATGTTTTTGTAATTTCTTCTTGATATGGGTAGTTCGCAGGAGTTTTGAGCAAAGTTGATTCAATGGCAGAGAGCACATGGTCAGTCACAGTCATTTTTCTAACATATAGGTTCGCTTCGAGTATTTGCAGCTTGTAATGCTTGGCAGCATCTTCCGATATAATGAGAAAGTCTTCATGAGAACGTCTGTAGGAAAGTCTGAGGGTAACACCGCTCAACAAATGCTTGTCACATGTGAAAAAATCAACTCCAGCGGGTCCATAGAACCAAATTTCCCTCGATTCACGGACCAGTTCTCGTTGAGATGTGAAATCAGCTGCATCGATTGCAGCGGGATTGTTTTCAAAACGATATCCCTGACACTTAAGCCATGAGTCCTTGGCTCCTTTGCTGTTAGAAAATTCTGTTCCAATAAAGCTTTTATGCGCAAAATTACTATTGGCATTTGAGATTTTGAGTCCATTAGCAGAGAGGGTACAGTCAGAGAAAAGGGAATACAGGGAGTTGTTTACAAGGAACGGTGAATCAGACACAGTAGCATCAGTGTTGTCGTATCGCAGATCAGCTCCATTTGATTGCGTTACTTTGCATCGTATTTCCAAATAAATTTTTTGCAGGTCAACAAAATTATTACGGTCACCGGTGATTTCAAATTCAAGCATTGGTCCATTGGGTGAATAGACAGGTCCAATTTTTTGATCAAAAGCGTTTTCAAAAGTAATCAAAAGAGGTTGTTTTTCAAACAAATCCAGAGAGCTATGGGTAGCTTCATTGGGTAACAAATTAGCGATCATTTTTTATGTTTGAGAAAAAATCTGCTCGACTTCTCACTGGTCTGGTTTTTCTTCGAATGGTTGTTTTTCTTTTTCGAGCCCCTACTGACCTTCTTCTTCGTAATCCATTCATTGGTGTCTTTCGACGACGACGTCTACCACCACCGAGTTGTTTTCTTGCAGTTTTTGTGACAGTGTTTTTCAATGCTTGTTTAGGAGACTTCTTTTTCATAGCGACATCAATTAGTTCTGGCGCTGCACTCATCAAAAGTTCTCTGCCCAGTTTTTTCGCAGCCGGTAGAATAACCCGTCGTGCAAACGGTATAGCAACACGACCAATACCAGCAGCCAAAGCGCCAAATCCACTGCCGCGTTGTCGGTAGTGTCCAGAGAAATGAGGAAGTGAAGCTTGCTTTGCATAATATTGTTCCATTGGTTTTCAATCAAAGCGCTTGAATTTTAGAGTCAACACAACTTTACCAGTTCCTGCAAAGGGCACTAGTCTTCCAGTTTCTGTGCGCAACTGTACCGATATTGATTGTACAGATGAAGTGAATAATTTTTTGTAGTCTAAATTAGTGAAGTTTTTTCGATGATTAGGTTCAATGCTGCAGGCACTACTGTTTTTGATGCGTCTATTTGAATCAATGACGCGTAGCAATGGGGCCTTTGCATCACCAACAGTTTGGTATTGAATAATGTCAATATAGACAAAAATTAGACTTGTCCCACTTGATAAGTCATATGGGAAATGAGATTCGTACAGTTCGTTTCCCTCATAAGATGCATCGAAGGAGGGTATCATTTTGTAACCAATGTGATATTCACCGTTCTCATCAAGCTTTGCATTGTAGCCTAACAGACTGGGTATTTGGGGACTTGGGAATGAGATTCCTTCATTTGCGTTCATCCAAATACTCATGCTATTCGTGATTTCTTGAGGACTCGCATCAAAATGAATTTTGTCTTTGAGTTTTGTTTTTATCTCATTAATCAATTGTTCTATAAAAGTGTACTCTCCTGATTTGATATAAACTTTTTCGCCATAGTAGGGTCTGGAAATTGTATTCCGATTGCCAGCGTTGGATTTACTGGCTACTACTTCGGATGCTCTGAAGTACGTAAATTCCTCATCAGTAACATTGTTTAATTTTGTGGGGAAAATTATTTCTGAGAGAGCAACTCTCCAATCTCCGTCTAAAGCTATTTCTTCTTTACAAAAATTTCTAAAACTGGCCAAAGTGTTGTCTGGGAAATAATCCATTGAAGCTGTTGAAATCAAATGTACAGTAAACTCATCACTGCCCATTTTCGATATAATCAGCTTTTTTTCCAATTAAACTAAGTTCTTTTTCATAAAATTTTCCGCTGATTTCTTCCTTTTCCGCATCAATGAGACTGTATGTTGGAGGGTTTACAGTAGGAATGGCAACTATTTCAAAAACTTCGTCTGTAAAAATCTGCTTGTAACCTTTTCTAAAAGGCAAGTCTGTCTTCGCTATTCGCACATAGTCACCAACATAAAATTTTGGTTTCTGTACCAACTTCGATGAACTGTTTGCAATTAATGAAACTAAAGCAGGTACATGTTTTCTTGTGACCTTGTTTGGAGCCAATTTTGTTACTCTATTAACGCGTGAGTTAATCGTTTGAACAAAACTTTGTAATTTTTCAATATAACTGTAAGTCCATTCAAACTCCAAGTATTTGTAGATAATACTTTTCAGCGATCGAATGTTTCTTTCGGCAAACGCTGATTTTTTTTCACTGTGAGTATTGTATTTGATGATTTCTCGTTTAGTACATAACTTTTCGAACTCTCCTTTAAACTCGGTGCCTTTGTCAACTCAAACTTTTTTTGGTTGTTTTGTTTTGATCATTTTTTTGAAAGCTTCGGTTGTTTCCTTAGCATATTTGGTCTTCAGGGGTTCCACTCGTAAGTAGCGAGAGAGACAATCGACAGCAACTAACAAATATCGTACCCCTCGGTTATATTTAGCCAATTTATCAACATAAGCCAAGTCAAGAGACCAAATTTCGTTGATATCGTTAACAATCACTTTTAGCCGAGGATATGTTTGACGAAACAATCCATACTTTGTATGTGATGATTGAGATCTCAGAAATTTTTTAACTTTTTTTGGTGAGAGTTGACTAGCATTTGTTAAATTTTTAACGCTACCAAATGCAGCTGGACCTTTCGTGTAGAGTAATTTGAGTTTCTTTTCTTCACTGATAGTAGGATTTCCATTCTTTTGTTGACGTCGTCGCAAACGATTCTTTACTGCTTTCATAGTTTTTATCATCGTCGTCATCGTCGTCGTTGGTGGTGGGGAAAAACTCTTTTTTCTGGGTTTTTCTTTTGTCGGATTGCTTGGTTTTGGGTTTGAGAGTTGTCGATCGAGTCTTCGAAGAGGAGGGTTTAGATCTCTTCGAGTACTCAGTTGTCGGGTTGTCGTCGGAGACGAAGGAGGAAGAAGTTGAGAAGGGCTTAGCTGCTTCGCTCTTAAGCGAGCGGAGAATCTGTTTGGCATAAGTGTTGGACACTAAGCTAGGATCAAGATTCAGTTCTTTCAAAATTTGTGGATAAAAAACACCCTCAAGTTTTTTTGTGTTTTGCTGTGTATCGTACAAAAAAGATTCAATTTTAACGAGTGTTGGTTTTCCTTGAATTAAAACATATCTGTCAACGTCTAAAGTCAAGGATTCAACTTTGAACAACTGCTTTAGCACGATGTTTGCTCTTTCCAATTTATTAGCTTCCAATAGCTCTTGAATGGATTCCATAACCTTTCGAAACACTTCAGCGGTTTTTCCATTACTTTTTTCATCGTTTTTTTCTGTTCTCTTTGAGCTTGTCTGCTGCAGTGAATTGTTTGATTCAAAATTTTTTTCTGCTTCATCATCACCATCATCACTGTAATTAGTGAGTGCAGATAAATTTCTTTTTCGCTGCAGATTTGGTACTACATTATTAGGGGTTAAAGGAATAGGAGATGTTGGGTTTAATGGTGGTGGAGAGTCACGGCTGATATTTCGTTCTCGAAATCGTTGTATGTAATTGAGTTGAGATGATTTGTCGTTAATTAATGGATTATGAAGGATTTGAGATTGTGGTGCAGTTTTTTCATCTGGAGCATATGTTTTTCGAGGAATGAGGATGAATTCTTCAGCATACATGCCTGAGGTTCTAGTTTTTCAGGTAAATGTAACACGATTCTCCGATTGATTTAACCAGTGAAATATTGTTTGCCAAATTTTTTCGTTTTTCTCGGATACTAAACTTAGGGTCAACAATTTTTCCAAATGGTATTTTCTTACTCTCGATGAAACTTTTGTTAGCTGGAACATGTCCCAGAAAAACATTCACAAAACAATCGCAAAGAAATCTAATAAAATTTGAATCAGCTCCTGTCAAAATTGATCTACAATGGCGACTATTGAGCATTTGCTTCAATATACATAATTCTTTCTCTTTCATTTTCAAGAGATGTGATAACTGCTTTTGAGGATGGTAAATAGAAAATGGTTGGTGATGGTGGAACTATGTTTGACGAATAACGAAGACATTCTGAAGTTTTGGGATCCAAGTCTATCAACAGATGACCGAAATCTTCTTTCGTTGCCAACTGATACGCATGACGGAGGAATTTTGCATTATTCAACTGTCTGCCTAAATAATCAATTTGTTGAATGTCTCGAGGTGATTTGAACAAAATTAAGTGAGTTGTATTCAAATCTATTGTACGTGATTGCTTACTTTGCTGAAATAAATTGTGCTTGACATAAATAACATGAACGTTTTTATGTCGGCCTGCTGTAGCTAATTTAACAAAACCTTTTTCATTAAAAATTTCTTCACAGGTATCATCAAAGACAATCATACAATCCCGTAAGTTATTAACAATTTCAAAGCTGGACAATTTTATAAATTCAATATCAAATTTGTTGTGAGAAACAAAGGAACGGTATTTGGGTTGATCGTGAAGATAAAAATAAAATATCTTGTTATATGATGGATAGAATGTACCTTTGAGAAACATTTGAAAAATTAAATCAGTTTTGCCAGATCCCGAGGGACCTGAAACGGACATAAACAGACGATCTTTTGTTGAAATGATCTTATTCATTATTATAACTTGGGATTGGGTAACATGTAACCAACTGTACTGGATAGTATTGAAAGCCAAATGGCAGTCTCGTCACAACTAAGATTGTAAAAAGACAATTTTGAAATAGATAAAGAGAGCAAAATGAAAATGAAACAGACTTGTGTGAAAAAGACAACTTCTGCAGACGGAAGAGAAACAGAATTACAAAATTTCCAAGATCTGTTTTCGTGAGATAAAGACTGTTCGGCACCACCAATGTCAACAAAGTCGCAATCATTGTTCTCGACAGTGGTGGTTTCTTCAATTTCCATGTTTACTGGAAGACCTTTTTTGCTTATTTGTATCAAGGTTGATAGTTACAACTGCATACCAATCGCCTTTTTTTCTCTCTGATCTATTGCCGTTTGGTTTGTATTTTATTATATATCTTGCTATGTTTTTGTCTGTCAGAAGTATCCGAACAATTTTTTCTACGTTTCCGGTACTGATTTCGTCTAATAACTCTTTTGGTAAATTCTCACCTGTTAAACTCACATTTTGTGTGTTTTCTTTTGGCAAAAATATTTTTTTGAAATTTTGAATTTTCAAACACGACATGTTAGCAACTAGTAATCACACAAGATCAAAAGAAAATGAAGACAATCAATAAATATATTTATTATGATTCACAAAACTTGGTATACGTATGTGATTCGTCATTTCGGTTCAACAGGCAAATCAACTCCTCGTTCAATGAAGAAAAACTCATATTTTGTGAATTTGTCATGGTTACAATTAGATTTGAACTTTACAACAAAATGAGCAGCAACTCTGATAGTGGCTTGAACTAAATGTATTTCCTCAACGTTATCAGTTTTGACTAATTCTTTCAGTTCAGCTGGAAGCTGATGGTCATGCAAATGGATTTGTCTTCTCTCTCCCAGCTGAGGTTGCAGCCCTTCCAGGTTGAGATTGAACAACGGAATTGACTGGCGAAATTCCTGGAGTCTGGACATTGTACAGGTGAAAGTAGTCAAGAACTGTAAAAAATTTCCGTAAATTGTCGATTTCGATATCGTTCAGTGTAATTTGTTCGAGTTTTTGCAGGAGAGGTTTTCCTCGACAATCTAATATGCCTGTCCGCGTAAGAGTAACTTTAATTCTTGGTGTTGAATTGTTTTCAGGACTCTGATTAGTCATTGAAGCGTAAACCAACAAATTTGGAGATAAGGTTGTTTGCATCATTGGACAGTTCATTTTGTAACCAATCGAAAAAAACTTTGGATTTTCTACGGGTACAATGCTTTAATAATTGATGTGAGGGAAGTAAATGAGAATGTCGTTTGCAAATATGTTTTTCTTGACCCAATAACTGTTCAATCTTTGGGCAGCCAAAATCTTCCAAATTTGTCACGGGTAATTTCAAGTATTCAGCTAGTAAAACAGATTTTTGTGTACCTTTAGCAAAAAAATGGGAATTTGGGTTCCTCAAACGAATGCTGTCAAAAATTTGATCCAAGTATGAGTAAGGGTATTCACCTTCGTCCCAACGAAGCCCGTGTAGAAATTTAGATACCCAATTGTACGCTTTTTTCTCTTCTTTTGATAAATTGTTGAATTGGACTGGTGGCAGAAAATGAATTGTATCAATTGTATTAGCAGAGCAAACGGAAAGTTCCTTTATGATCAAAGGTTTCTTGCCACATTTAAATCCCTCAATATCTAAAATAATGAGATGATTGAAAAACAATTTTTTAGTTTTCTTTCTTTGGGTTAACATGACTTTCACTCAACATTCCAACAAACGAAATAACTTTGGTTTGAATGCTTTAAGAAATAAGCAAAACGCAATACCTGTCACGTGACCCAGGTAACAGTTTTTTATTGGACAAGGCAAAACATATGTGTACCCAGGACCGGTATGATTTTTTTCTTGCAAATATCCCGCTGCGTCATGCAATATAGCATGTATTCTAAGAAATTTGAAATGTTTCAAGTGTTTGTCGAGCGACGAATTGTCTATTCCAATTAAACCACCATATGGTCTGTTTTTCAAAACAAAATCCAAATTAATATCAGCATCCAAATACAAACAAGTGGCTAAAAAATACTGAAATCTGACTGATTTGTCTGGATATTGTGATTTTAAGTCATTAAAAATTTCATGAATGAGTTTTAAATCGAAAGTCGAAATCATGTTTACTGAACTCAATATAATAAAAAGGGAATAATGAAAAGTATGTATCAATTAAAACTTAACTTTCTCTTCAACAATAAATTTCACAAATAGCACATCAGTATCTACATCAAGTTTTCCATATCCACTTGTTAAAATATCCATTATTTTGCAAAAAGCGGCAGAATGGGGTCCATTAATTAAACTTTCAAATCTTTTCAAAGTTTCTGTATTCATCTCATCTGTTTGAACATGTCTGCTTTCTGTATGTTTCTTTGAAACTGAAGTCGAAATTCTTACGGATTTGTTTGACGTCGACGATGCAGCAGGCGTAACTGTATTATCAATTCGTTTCTGTCCCCCAACGGCCGGAGATTTCTTGCAAACGTTTTGATTTGGTGAAGTTTGTTTGTTAGATGATGTTGCAGAAAGCAATAAATTGGGTAAACGTTTTTTGATTGCAGTGAAATCTAACAAATCGAGATTGGCTGCAACAGGTTGTGCTGAATAAGTGAGAGCTAGTTTAAGCTTGTCAAATAACTCACCGTTTCCTTTGACATCTTTAGCAGGAGAAATTAAGTATTTGAAGCAAGTGAAAATACAAGGAACACTGAAACATTTTTGAGAAGGAAAAAATTGGTTTAATTGTTCCTCTGAATCTACTTGAATCAATATATGGTAATGAATTTTTTTTTCATTCTCGACTGAAAAAGGGCAATATTCAGATTTGAAGTGGCTTCCAAAAACATAATTTTTAAAAGTAGATAAATTAGGAATTTTTTCAGTGATAACAAATTTGAAATTTGGTTGAAATTTTTTGAAATAATCAGGTAACACAACTTCGAACATAGCTTCTGCCATTTTGTAAAGGAAAATTAATTCGGGTCGTGCTTGAAATCCTTTGTGTTTGAGGAAAGTTGAGATTTCCTGGCTCGTTTACAGTTAGATTGTGGTTTGTCTTTGTTTTCAACAGTATCAGAAATTTCACTTGTTTGCGCTCGGATTGACTTTCCCGACTTTAGTAATTTTGAAAATTCTTCGCTGCTTAAGGAAAGTCTTTGTACACATTCAAATTCAGCGCCTTCAGCTGCTTTTTTGAAAACTTTCAGGAATACATAAGTTCCAGTTTGGTCATATGTTTTCAATGTAGCACGCACTAGTCTTTTACTGTTTTCCGAAATATCGAAATAGCAATCGCCAAAATCTTTATCTGCATCTGCTGTGGTGCTTGTTTTGGTTTTATTCATTGTAACGAGTAAATTTTCAAAGTAACTTGATTCAAAACTGAATAGAAAGAAATGAATGGTTCCGATTGATTGTATATGTCTGCAAAAGAAAGCGGCGTTGTATCTATTTTAATTTATATACACATGTACTTTATATCGCAAAGATATTGGATTGCAATTTAGTTCACATGGATAAGTATTTTGTGCATGTACAACTGATAAGAATTTTAATGGGTGTTAAAGGTCACAATGTTTAAACGTTATTTTTGATACAAGCTATTTGTTTGAATGCAATTTAGATAAACATAGAATACCACCCAAGGTAACATAAATATTTTACACGCCCTCCCTTATTAAACCGATTAAAAACTACATAGGAGGTCTTGAAATTTCTAATTTTAGAAGAACCAATCCCTATTTTAATCTCTTGAGGCGTTTTCACAATTCATTTCAGTTTCATTTCTCTCCGCGTTACGTTTGTCATTTTCTTCCAACTTTTCTTCAAAAATGCCTTGTTATATTATTGCCGGATATTCCAATTACGAAAGAACCATTTTTTATGAAACCGTTCACGGTAATTTTGTAGCAATAATTAACGAAGAAAAAAGTTTCAATTCTGATGAGTGGACTTGTACTCATCACGTTATGATTCCCAAAAATTTTTTACATTTATTCAGTAAACTTTCCTTAAAAAATTCAAAGAAAGACGAAGAACTGAATATAAAGTATTTGAGTTATCTTACCAATTCTGGTAAATATACGGATCCTGACGAGCCTCTTGCTCTTCAGGTTGATATTTCAACTTTATCAAAACCAGTAAAAAAAATTTTGTATAAATACGATTGTGATGTTACTCCGATGTGTGAAAACCAATTAGAATACTTTGAAGAAATTGAATTTTTTGATCGTTTATGGGGAATGGAACAAATTGAGTCACCATCAGTAGTTACCCCGAAAGCTGATCCTTCCCCTGTAGTTTCACCATGGCTTGACGAACCGGGTTGCTCAACTCCAAAGCGTACCCCTGTGGCTACTGTGAGCAACCACATGGAAAACTTAACCCCTTCTCTCTGTCTAGCGCCAAAGAAAAAAAGGAAGTTAACAACACTAGAGAAAGCGCAGGAGTATTTGGACCTTATATAACTTTGAAACTGAGGTTGAGTTTTTTTGATTTTTGTTTGTATTTATTGTGTATAATAATTTAACTTTAAAATTGAGTTTGAGTTTGTATCTTGTATTTGTTCATTAATTATCACACGATTGGGTTCTGATTAAAAATTTATTTCAAAAGCCTTTAAAAATTGAAGTTACAAAAATCATTTATTTTTATTAAATTGACTATTTTTTTTTCAATTAAAAACAAAAAAAAAATCCGTAAAATTTTCATTTTTTCCACAAATAGGATTTAACATATTAACATTGAAGTTCTTATTTACATTAGTGATCTTGACAAAAAACTGAAAAGCATCCATATATATATATGCTAATTTTAAGAAAACAAGATTAAAAAAATCAATTTCGTCTTTTGAAAAAAGATAATTAACGTCAAAAAAAAAACTGGAAAAAAATAATTTTGGATGAAAACTTATGTTGTCATATGTTTATTCAAATAGTTATCATACAAATTAAACATAATGAAAAATAGTATAAAAGATGTTTAAAACCAACTTTTTGATAAAAATACTTATTTTTTTAATGTTTTTTAGTTAAAAATTTGATTTTTTAATTACAAAAAGGAAAAAAAGCATTAATTTTTTTCTTTTTCTACAAATTGGAGTTACCATTTGATCATTGATACTGTTGTCTCCAAAAATGATCATATTGAAAAAAATACAAGTATTCATCATCATGCTAAATATTTGAGAAAAATAATAAAAATCAAACTTTTTAATTGATGACTCATCGTTTTTTCATTTTTCCGAAAAAATGCGATTTTCAACCAGAAGACGCAATTTTTTATTATGAGCAAGTGGTGTTATTATGAAAGTGCATTGAGGGGCACGACTAATGAGATTGTGGGAGTAGATGTTTTTTCAATAGTCTTCGAGAAAAACGCTAATCCCCTTAATCCCCCCTAAAACAACAAACTCATTTCTCTTTACAGAAAAGTATTTTTTCGGACTTTTTTTTCAAATCGAAAGACAATTGAGACAAATTCATGATGACATGGACCGTGCAACCGCTCCGTGATTGACATCATTGATAGCAATGCGCCTGGAAAGTTAAAAAACTGTCATTTTTCAGTTTTTGCTTTACTTATTCATCATTTCAACTGTTTTTGATACTAATTTTGACATTTTTATAGGATATTCTGTCCCCATGACAACTGGGATATTTAGGATCTATCATGTGTTGTGACATGCTCAGTTTAAAATTGAATTTTCAAAATATTCCGTACTTCGAGACGTACATTTTGGAATGTGAAACTCAATCATAGACTCTATCAAAGCAATTAGGAATTTTTAAATGTTATTTTTTATTCTAAACAACTTTTATCTTCAAAAACAAGTCCAATAATAAAATACTTTTCAGATAACAAGAAGTTGTAGCTTGTTCAGGACGACTTATACACCATATAACAAATATTAAATTTGTTTTTGCCTTCATAATTAAATCTCAAAAGTCAAAAATTCTCGAGATATCATGACGATTTTGCTGGAACTAACGTGTTGATATAGCTTGTCAAATGAAAAAGTTCAAGTGTTTCATTATTTTTGTTTATACAAGCTGCAGTTTTTTTTTGCTAACCTTCTTGGTTATGGGCAAAATTTAGTACTTTTTCAACATAGTAATTTAGCAGCATTGGTTATAATACGAAAAGTCAGTAGCATCAGTTATAATTTTAATCTTTATGTGTTTGTTAAATAAAAAAACAATAATTCAAAAATCATTTTCAACGTTCGAAAAACCATATTTTTTTCAATCTGAAATCTCTCTCCATAGCGTTGAATTGCAACATTTCATGAAATTTTGTATTCAGCCACATAGATTAAAGATATCGACGTAGCTTCAGAATAATCTTTAGTTTGAAGCTCTAGTAATAAAAAGAGTTAGGTATAACTTTTACTGCTCTGTTTAAGTAGGCGTTAATCTGTTAGCAGGGTGTAACAACTTTAATGCTGTCATAGTTTAACGGGTGGAATAAAACTTTTTATTACATGTTCACATTTTTCATTATAAGGTTCAAGTTCACGGGTTAACAAGTAATCATAGACATAAAATTCTTAGTTGCATTCGTCTAATATGTTTGTGATTGCGATAACTAGTATCAATATGCAAAAGTTGACCTCTCTATTTATAGTTTTCAAACCGTTGCTAGACGATATTTTGTTACTCAACATGATAAGCTAATAAATCAGTCTCCACTCCCAAATTGAAACTGAACCAAAACTAAAATAGTCAGGACAAAATTCATTGATTCAACCTACTCATAAAAGAAAGTTAGTTTTCTGAAAATGTCTACCAGTTCAAAAATTGCTTTTGGTCTTAGCGACCAAGCTGAATTTTCAAATCGCCTATGGCGGTTTTACAATTGTGTAAAAAAGACGACTTACTACCGGCTGCCGGCCTACCTCGAGAGTGTCTTATACAGAAGGGCTTGGGATGTGCCACATCCCGAACTGTTTGTGGCATCTACGGATCTCTTCCTTCAGTTGGAAGAGTGTCCTGACGAAGAAGGAGCAGAACACTTTCTGCAAAGAACGGAGACATGGCTCTGGAAGGACAAGGTGGAAACAATGACGGTGGAATTCTGGGAGCGGTTCAGAGACCAAGTTGAGAAAGCAACTTCTTATAGGAGCGAATGTTTCCAGTTCTGGATGGAGAAGTGTGAAGGCGCACCGTTTCATCGGTACTCTCTTCAGGTGTTTCTTGAATCCTTCAAGAAAAAAGTCATCTTTGATGACTTCGTCAAAGTACGGCAGTACTCACGAGACGACGTAGTCAACAAGCATGTGGCATGGCTTCAGATGGAGGTAAAGCGAGCACTGAAGGATGGATCTGGATTGAAGGCACTTGTGGAGGAATATCCGGAGGCCGCCGAATTCTGCTAGTTTTCGGGCGACAAAGAGTCAGTGGTGGCTCCCTGATGCGACCCCCACCTTTTGAGTGGACAATACTTCCCGGCGAGGAAGGGGGGCCCGATAGCCAATCTTTCTGTGAAGTATAATTTGCTTTTATCTTTCCTTACTATCCAATAAATTCAAAAACCTTTGCGTCTATTCCGAATAATCAAAACAAAATTAAATAATCAGTTTTCAGTTTGTATTCAATTGTTTTTTGTTATCAGGTTCTCCAGAATTGATTGAGGAAAACGGCAAAACTTAAATATAAGATTTACTACCATGTCATACGTTGTAGCAAACGAGAATCAATTAGAAGAAAATGCCTTTGAACTTGTCATTGAACAATCAAGGAGTCTCAAATCAAAGAACGATCAGAAACTATCATTGTTAAACTTATATTCTGTTTAAACAAACTTGTTTATTTTATTCATAGTAACTGTGTTGAGACCAATTCAATTGTTTTATCGAGATTGTTTAGTAAGAGTAATGTTTCAGACATATGCAACCTGTTAGGAAAGAATCAGTTGAAATTTTAGAGCTATTTTTTGCTTACTTACTCCGCTCAAATTTTGCTGAAGTCAAATTTTCTTGATCAGGTCTCTCCGAGTTTTCAAAAAAGTATTGCAACACTAGATTTACGGTTTTAAAAAATCACACTAGAATTCTTAGGCCAACAAAACTTCCATCACAATTTAAGTCTGTTAGCTTCCCCGTTTGGTATCTAAAATTAAGAAAGTTCATTTACCCACACCAAGCATACCATTTACGTAGTTTATCACAATTCTCTAGTAATCAGTTTCGGAAAGAGCGGTGTTTATAGGATTACCTGTATATTCAAAAAATTTTAAAAAAAATTATCGAAAACTTTTCTTTTAAAAAAATTGGAAAAAATTTTTGGGAAATTCGACCAAAAAATTTTTGAAAAAAAAATTCAAAAAATTTTTGTTGAAAAAAAAAATTTGGTAAGAAATAAATAAATTTTTGTTAAATATTTTTTTTCATCAAAATTAAAATTAAAAAAAATTGGAAAAAAAATTTTCGAAAAAAAATTGAAAAAAAAATTGGAGGAAATTTCGAAAAAAAAGAAAAATTTTTTTTTTAAATTTTGAAAAAAAAAAATTTTAAAATTTTGGAAAAAAAATTTTTGAAATTTTTTTTTTTTCATTTTTGAAAAAAAAATTTTGGTGAAAAAAATTTTTTATTAGTGAAAGTTTTTTTGATGACTCAGGTTTTTTGTGTAAATGTGGGTGGGGGTGGGGTAGATTAAATGATTATCACCTTTTTTAAATGAGGGGTGGGGGTCTTCTGAAAAGGATGCATACCTTTTTTTCACTTTCAATTTTCATTGTAAGTTTAAAAAACAGTTGAAGGTAAAATGATTAGTCAGCATCAGTTTTTTTTTTGGCTACATGCAAGCATTCTGCTAAAAAAATCACAAAGGTGACTCAATGGTTGCTAACTCATAAAAATAACATCGAAATTCTCGCCTCTGAAAACTAATAGCACCAGTTACCACAAAGATTAAGATTCTGGATTTGGCTGAAATTTTTGACTGAAATTTTTGCGAGGAAAAAGATGAGATAGTCGACTGAGATCAGGAGAGCTCGAGCCAAGAAGAAATCGTCACGCAGGATTTGAATTATGGGTCAGAAGATAGCTTTCATGTGTTGAATACTCAACCGAACCGATCGTTGAGAGACCTGTTAAAAAGTATCACCAGCTATGAAGCTCTAGATCCAAGTAGAATTCGTGTCACGGAAATTGCTGAGAGTGATATTGAAAGTGTTGATTTGGTTGATCCAAATGCAGTCACTTCTTCTTCGTTTTGGTTGATCCAAACACAGTCACTTCTGCTTCGTCATCAGACGATGAATGGTACCTCGATCGCGAAGCAGTTGAAGACTCAGCACCGCAGTCAAAAAGACGCAAAACAAACAAAAAAACTCTAAGGTTGTGTGTTTGATTCAAGTTGAATACAAAATTTAATGTTGTAAATTAGTGTACTAAATTATACTTACTTTCCACGTTTGTTCACAGTTGTGTAATGGCGGGTTACTTCAAATCTGCTCTTTGGTTCTGCGTTATACTATTTTATCTGGAACGGTTTTGAGAGTTTCCATTTTGGAATTGACACAAAATTGTTTTTTTTTGGTGCATTTAAACAACACTCGTTTTAGAAGATTGTGTGTGTAATTCAACCATTTCATTTCATATCTATTTTCACCAAGACCATAGAGTTTGTAGGAACATGCATATTTTTAAAAATTCGGTTAGCACAATAAAGTTAATAGTAAGTACTAAACGTTTTCTAGAAGCCCCGAAAATTGTTTCCTCTTTCATATAAAAAGTGGTATATGCAAGTCTTAGAAATGGCTGCAGCAAAATTAATGGACACTTTTTGCTTTCATCAGTGTTCTCGTTTTTCAAGATCTTTAGCCACTTCAACTTATTAGCTCTTTCAATCTTTCTATAAAATCAAAGCTTTTGTCATAGATTTCAGACGTTTAGTTTTCAGTCTCCTGTAGACAAGGAAAATGGAAATGTCGAAATTTTCAAGCCAATTTCATTATTTTAGAGTTTTCAGTGTTCCATAATTTTTCTTTGTTTTTTACCTTCAGTTGGCTTAAAGAAATTTTTCATTCTTATTTTGGTCAAATTGAATTTTGCCTAAAAAGAGGTGGCGGCCGCCGCACTTGACGAATTTTCCTTTCTTCGAGATTCAGCAATAAAACATGCATTTTTGAAGGAAATCGGTCACCGCAGGCAACAGTTAAGCTACGCTGCCAAAATCTTGTGCTTTCCTATATACCAGATAGTTTGATCGCATATAATAGGTATATAACGTCATTTTACATGTAAACAAACCAATACCCCCAAACTTTCGAAGGGAAAACATGCACCGACCAAAACTTAATTCCATTCCCGTTTCCACAACGTACAGTGGGAATACTCAATAATATACCGAAGTTTTACATGAGGACTATTAGGTATAAAATTATACATGGTGACAATTAGGATTTTTACATAGTGACCATTAGGTATAAAATTATACATGGTGACAATTAGGATTATTACATGGTGACCATTGCTGATCATTTAATACATGGTGACCATTATGATTTATACCTAATGGTCATCCATGTATGACAACCCCCCCCCCCCCCCGATCCTAGTGCACTATATGCATACTACTCAGCAGTTTGTCAATAAAACAATTTCCATTGATTTGAAAACAAGGTTTGGCTAGGATTTGAATCCAAGTTCTCGTCCGCTCTGAAGTTTCATGGATAATAACCGATTATGTTGGATTTTCATTGCCAGTCTCTATAAAATAACAAAAATAATTGATTATACTCGGTTGAAAATGGATTATAATGATAACATTTTTTAGGCAATAACTTCCCAAATTAATCAATTATAATCAATTATTTTCAACTTATTTTCAAAAATTGAGTTTTTAATTGTCGTTTCTAGCTCAAAATAATGCTCGGGATATTAGCTCTGCATTTTTAAGGGAAATCAGTCACAGTTTTTAAGAATTTTTTTTCTTCAATTTTTCAAAATCATATAGTGGGGGAGGGGGTATAACTGAAAAAAATCGCATTACGAGGCCAAACTGTGCACTGGATAGGCGCACAACTTTGTGTCTGTATGTTCCTGGGCTCCTAAAACTAATCTTTAATTAAGTTCGAAAATGTAAATGGACTCCACTTACAAAATTTCCGTGGATTCTGCGTACATATGAGTGTAACGTAAGTTTTGTCGACACATTCGTTGTATCACGGATTCCGCAACCAGCAAATATAGCTAGTTGTTTTGGATATCGCAATTGTGAGTGTATTCCTCAAAATGTTAAAGGGAATACGCAATTGTAAGCGGGTTCCGCGAAATTTAAGTGAATTCCAAATTGTGTTCAACACTGAATTTGCTTATGAATAATTAAAAGCTAGAGCTGGAATTTTTATCACTAGCAATGCGGAATTTAAAAGCAAGGACTTAACCATTGTCAGCAGAATCCACAGACATGCCTTAAAACATTGGTTAATTAAATCGGTGGATGTCATTTTTTAGTATTTCGGAAACACAACACCGAATAATTTCAATATTAGGAGTCATTGAGTTCAGAGTGTATGGAAATACAACGCACAACATATCGTCAAATTAGGTTAGTATTTGGGACTGCGTCAATCCCAAATACTGATTTTGGAAGCATAGCTCCGAATAAATTCAGTAATTGTAGTCATTGGGCTGAGAGTGTATGGAAAGACAACACACAGCATATGGCAAAATTATGGCATAAATACATAAAACGAAAGTGAGAAGCTAAAGATGACCTAATGGCCGAGCGCCCAGAGAAGAATCCCTTGCTTTGCTCAACTTGGTTCGAAACCACCCATACCCTGACCTTGATATATGTGAACACGAGGAGACATGGTCCAACTTTACCGTTATTACCCGTTTATTTTCTTTCTAACTCGGATCAGAATTGGTTAAGTCTGACCTCTAAAAAACAAGAATCTGTCAAAAACAGCAGTTTGGCAATAAAACAATTTCCATTGATTTGAAAACAAGGTTTGGCTAGGATTTGAATCCAAGTTCTCGTCCGCACTGAAGTTTCATGGATAATAACCGATTATGTTGAATTTTCATTGCCAGTCTCTATAAAATAACAAAAATAATTGATTATACTCGGTTGAAAATGGATTATAATTATAACATTTTTTAGGCAATAAATTCCCAAATTAATCAATTATAATCAATTATTTTAAACTTATTTTCCAAAATTGTGTTTTTAATTGTCGTTTCTAGCTCAAATTAATGCTCGGGATATTAGCTCTGCATTTTTAAGGGAAATCAGTCACAGTTTTTAAGAATTTTTTTTTCAATTTTTCAAAATCATATAGTGGGGGAGGGGGTTTAACTGAAAAACACCGCATTACGAGGCCAAACTGGGCACTGGATAGGCGCACAACTTTGTGTCTGTATGTTCCTGGACTCCTAAAACTAATCTTAAATTAAGTTCGAAAATGTAAGTGGATTCCACTTACAAAATTTCCGTGGATTCCGCGTACATTTGAGTGTAACGTAAGTTCTGTCGACACATTCGTTGTATCATGGATTCCGCAACCAGCGAATATAGCTAGTTGTTTTGGATATCGCAATTGTGAGTGAATTCCGCAAAATGTTAAGGGGAATACGCAATTGTAAGCGGGTTACGCAAAATTTAAGTGAATTCCAAATTGTGTTCAACACTGAATTTGCATATGAATAATTTAAAGCTAGAGCTGGATTTTTTATCTCTAGCAATGCGGAACTTAAAAGCAAGGACTTAAACAGTGTCAGCGGAATCCACAGACAAGTCTTAAAACATTGGTTATTTAATCATCGGTGGATGTCATCTTTCAGTATTTCGGAAACACAACACCGATTAATTTCAATATTAGGAGTCATTGAGTTCAGAGTGTATGGAAATACAACGCACAACATATCGTCAAATTAGGTCAGTATTTGGGACTGCGTCAATCCCAAATACTGATTTTGGAAGCATAACTCCGAATAAATTCAGTAATTTTAGTCATTGGACTGAGAATGTATGGCAAGAAAACACACAGCATATGACCAATTTATGGCAGTATTTGGGATTCCATCGATCCCAAATACTGGTCAGTATTTGTTTGGGATTGATTAAATATCAAAAACTGGGTTGATATGGAATAAATATGGAATAAATTCATTATTTGGAGTCATTAGGTTGAGAATGATTAGAAGCCCAACGCATAGCAAATCATCAAAATAGTTCAGTATTTGGGATTTCATCGATTCCAAATACTGGTCAGTAATTGGGGTTTCACTAATCCCAAACACTGATCTAAGAAGTTTCGACTTGCAATTTCCACTTGCAATTTGCGGATTCTACCTACACTTTGCGGATTCCGCAAGAGCTCAATTTAACTATACACATGTCTTATTGTTTATTTGAGGACTCCACAAACTGATCTGGATTCCGCAAATACGGTTGCGGATTCCGCAAATTCACCTATCACCTATTTTTTGAGCGATTTTGAGCGGAACAGTGTTTTAAGTATTTGTTTGTGGAATCCATAACAGCAAAGAAGATCGAAGAAAAATAGCAATGATGCGGACAAATCTGATTTTGGCCTTTTGTGGAATCCACATACAATGCAAAGAATGCACAGTTTGGCCTCGTAATGCGTACTTTTTTGGGAAATTAATAAAGGTTAACTTCTTGCATATTTGTAGAAAAAGTTGTTATGCGAGATAAAGTTAACGCTCCGATGACAAAAGTTACGTGATTTGAACCACGAATCTACACTTTACGCATCACTTGCCTTGACCGATCGACCACGTGTTCTGTCAAAACGTTCTAACGACAAACGGCTTCCACAAATTTTGTGTGGTTTCACTTTTTTAAGCGGAGATTAGTAGAATGCAGTAGGAAAAGATAGTACACATATAGTCCTACAGTACCCCACTATGTCATCCATTTGCCGCAACCTAAACAAAATTGGTTGGTTATGCTAGCACTGGTAAATAGCTGAAGCTTCGATTTAGAACAATTCGATGAAACAGCAATTCCCGAGTCGAGATTTTTCACCTAATTTGAAGCAAGATTTGAGCAGTTTGAGCGGTTTTTTTAGACAATTACGCTCAAAATCTTGCTTCAAATTGAGCGGTTTGAGCAGTTTTTGAACGGTTTATCTAAAAAAACCGCTCAAAAACCGCGCAAGATTTGAACGGTTTTGAGCGGTTTATCTAAAAAAACCGCTCAAAAACCGCGCAAGATTTGAACGGTTTTGAGCGGTTTATCTAGAAAAACCGCTCAAAAATCGTTCAAATCTTGCGCGGTTTTTGAGCGGTTTTTTGTAGATAACATGAGTCTGCGACCTCGACCCGGGAAGACCGCTCAAAAACCGCTCAAATCTTGCTTGAAAAACCGTTCAAAAATCACCGCAAGAAATGAGCGGTTTTTGAGCGGTTTTTTGAGCAAGATTTGAGCGGTTTGAGCGGTTTTTCCAAAAAAACCGCCCAAACCGCTCAAACCGCTCAAATCTTGCTGGAAAACCGCTCAAACCGCTCAAATCTTGAGCGGTTTTTGAGCGGGATCTCGACCCGGGTTTGGATGACAGCATGGTACTAATTTTTCCACGTAAATTCTCCTAATCACCCTTCAAAATAGAGAAACAGGACAGAGTTTGATGTTTGACAGAGTTTGACAGAATTTGAAATAACACAGAGCGGATATTTGATTACAATATATTAGAGTAGTTTTAAATGTCTAATCATGTTTTCCGTGACAATTAACAAAAAACAGATAGAAGTTACACACTTCTGTGATATCTGAAACGATGACAAACCGAGTTTTAGGACACAAACATAGCATTCAAAGCTTGCTGATAGAAAACGAGCCCAAAACCGTAACGTCAAAAATTGTTGAAAAAAAAACATTAGACGTCCAACTTTTTCATACATTTTTCTCGACTCTTGTTTCATCATGTTGAGAAAAACATACCAGTAATGACATAGCGTTCAATTAGCATTGAAACAAAAGTTAAATAGCGGTGAAAAATTAATTTGTGTAAGTATAGTTTTAAAATTGATTTTGTTGGATAGAATAGTGTAGTTAAAACAACAGACTTTAATTGATTCAAAATTGTTTTCTTAATAGTTTTTTGCAATTTTGGTAATAACTTATATTATTTTGATACAGTTTGTGATAAAATTTGAATCGGTATCAATGGGCGTAAAAAATGTTTTATCGACTTATTTTCAGAGTCATTTCGTACCTTTTACGCACATGTTATGTTCAAAATTTCTAGACCATCAAACTAGTGAGAATTGAAAATAAAATTTAAACGCATACTTTTTGAATAACTTTACATGTTATTCTACATTTGCAAAACTCAAAACTAATTATGGAACCAGTTCTAAACTAGAATTTATTATTGGTTATCAATATACTTCTCTAATTCTATAAAATATTCTTAACTAACCAATCATTTTCCATAACTAACATTTACACTTATTTGTAAGCGCTGAAATTACTTGTAGTTTCAGCACCAGAGCAATTTGAATAAAACTCAGAAAACAGTTGTTCTCCTTCTGGAAACTATTGCGCATAAGCCAGTATACACTAGATCTATTGAGGCTAGGAGATATAAGAGTAAGATTAAGATCGGTATTAGACTAAGTATTTGTACAAATCTATCCTGCCGAAAATATGATAGCGTGACCAGCAGACGGTGTACCTTATCTGAATTACTCTTTGAGTACAGTCATCAGCACCTAACTCATCTGGTGCAACCAAAAGTCTCGAAAATGACCTTAACTAACTTAGATTTGGAAAAAAATAGATTTTAGAGTTGGACAATTGCAAAAAATGCAAAAAATGTTACATGAAATAGAAAATGTTTTAGAAATGTCTCTCCGACTCAATAGATCACCGCCGATTTTCCAAACTATACGAAAAATACCAGGTATTGCGAAAAGACCAAGGACAAGGCACGATCTACGATTAGTAAGAAATCTACCGATTGACTTCAAGATAGTACGACGGAAACCGGAACAAACCTATGCGTTTAGAATCCTTTCCGCAGTAAATAAATTTTTCTTTCAATGACATAAGAATTAAAGCGAACCTTCAGTAACCTTAATTGTGCTAAACCTAATGTTTATACCATAACCACTGATAAAAACAACACAAGTCGTTCCCTCCAAAAAATCTGCGGTAAATCTAAACATTTTGACTAAAATAGTTTATTGGATAAAAATACAAAAATTAGTAGGAACGAAAACTCATCGTTAGTTTTATTAATCTGTCATATCATTTCTTCATCCCAGCTTCATCACCTGAAAAATAACAGCATATTACACAAATCTAAAATCATTCTGAACCTTAAACTTAAACTTTTCACACTTAAATTTTTACAATAAAATTTATCAAGGCTTATCCTTGCTTTCTCTTAAATGATTTTAACCGAAAAAAAAACAGATCATCAAGGCTTTCCTTGGATCTTTAAACAATCACCTAAATTAAATTTCTTTATCTCCTGATCATCAAGGCTTTCCTTGGATCAAACGGAACAATTTTGTTCCCCCTCCCCCCCATTTTTAAAAGTGTCTAACGACCTGAAACGTCGATTCACTACCCAACCCTTATCAAAAACCCAGGATTACTAGAATTTCTGAAAGAATTAATCATTTTAATTAAGATAAACAAAGAAGAACTTCGGTTACTCATCCTTCACTTGATTCCCCTCCCCTTAGATGACCCAGGCTAAATCAGTTAAACTTAGTAAGTCATAAAATAGTATCTAACGACCTACTCGCTTTCTAATTATACCTGAACCTTGTGGTTCAATTTACCATTCTCCAACCTTTAATCACAAATCACAACCTCTAAGCAAGATTAGGTAAGTCTATCTTGAATTAGAACTTAGTCACGAGAAAGTAAAAAATCATTCTCACGAATCGATATACTACTCTCTCTCCAACCAGTCAAACAACGACAATCTATGCCCCAAGATAGGATAACCACGCAAAACGCGTAAGAACTAACAGTTTAGGAAATTAAAAGTCTCTAACCCAAATTTTGCGCTCATCATCCCAAACCTTTTGTCAAGAGATAATCTAGGTAACAAACAAACAATCGTATTACATAATTGTTTGATTGAAAACGAAAGATACGACCTTGTTATCACACAACACATACAAACAATAGAATATTTAAGATCAAAACGACAAACACAAAAAAAGACAATCATAACAAAACAAAAACACATTATTAGAATATTAGAAAACAATTTTCAAAACAAAAAACGCAGTCTCAGAATCAGACACAAACACAATACAAGAACTTCAAGAATTGAAAGATTTCTCAAACAAAAGTAAACCGATCGACAATCAAATTGATTTTGCCAACTCAGAAGCCACAGCACCATCATCAATAAAATAAAAAAGTCATACATAAACAGACCAATACGCCCATATAATTGGAATCAAACAATGAGACATATTGAATGTTACAAACTAACAGTCTTACAATTTAAAACATGATTGCATCCAACAAAAATTTCGACAATAACTCGATACTCCCTTTTTTATAAAACCTCTAAAAGATCCCTCCAGAGGACAAGTACAATTTTTTCATAACCTAATTGTAAAATTTGTTTGAAAAAGGAATTAGCCTATGTAAACAAGAACTCCCTGAAGTGCAAATAAAGCGACAAATCTTTGATCTCTACCTAAAGATATAAGTTATGTGACATCACATTATGGTTTATTCACAATCGAAATCGCATCACCAAAGCTAAATCACAAAAAATACCAAATACAAACAGACGATATAGATATAGAATTCTCAAAAGTTTTTACAGACTATATAAAAATTATACAACACCAAAACTCATAAAGAGCAAATTCCATACTGAGAAACGATGTATTCTCAATTATTTACAGCTATCTATCTGTTCTAGAATTGAAAGAAACTCAATGTGACTCGCCAACTCAAACATCCCGTCATGCAGCTGTAAGACAATAAACAAGTATTTTCTCAAAATTTCTAAATACAATCCGTGAAAATCTCACAAATAACGATATATCACTAATTGTTAACCACGATCTACCAAAGATACTAGCATGGTATATAATTGATTGTTTTGTTCATAATCATGACCTAATATCACTAGCAAGAAAAAGTTTTCAACCACAAAATCCAGACGATGAAACTATATTGGCAGACGAAACAACTTATGTTTGAGACCCTGAATGGTCTCATCCATCATTTATTAACATACCAACTGACATCTCAAGTCAAGCAATTGCCACAGTTTCCATTAATAAAGATTATCTTAGAAAAACTCCACTTACCATTGATGCAACACCTATAAACTATAATTCATTATTCACCAATAGAGAAGGAATTAGTAGTTTATATTCTTCATTTATTAACCAAGAAAATTTAAATGGAACACGAAATCTTACACAACAAGATAATTAAACTCCATCACGTTTCGTAAATGAAGAAATAGTTGAAACAATGCCAACAACAACACAAAAGAGCATTTCTCCTATTCATCCAACACTTACAACTCCAAAAAAACAAAAATACAGTAAATCCACAAACAACTATACAATCGACAGTGAAACCTTCAGTTATTCCAAAATATTCACAATATTCAAAATATTCTCAGATCATAATTATTCCAAAAATCCAAAACAACAAATTTCCCCAATACGAATAATCAAAATTAACCGCAACCACAAAATCAAAATGTACCACAACAAGCTTCTCAATCAATGTTCTTTAACGATCAGCCACGAGCCACACTAGATCGTAGCGAAAATTACCCGTTTTTTTTTCAACAAAACAAAAACCTAGCAAACAAACATCATAGTAGGAATCAACCACATTACTCAGAAGATGAGGACTATTATTATCAAAGCCAACAATTTAACACAAATCATCGTCACAATAACTGTAACATCAATCAACCAGATCCATACTATCAACCAGATCTTTTCGAACCATATACACGAAACGATTAAAGGCAAACAAGACATCACCTAACCTCATAAAACAAAGTTCACAAAACCAAGTGTGTAAGAAGATTACCAAACAACTCAATTGCAAAATGAAATTCCACTACCATATTATCTACAACAACAGGAAATAACAAAGACTCAACATACAAATTTCTCTCAAATACCAAATGACACAGAATCATTACTTTTGACTATGAATCCATACCTTATGGGTGGATCCTCAATATCTTCAAATAAGCCATTAATAGTTTCCACAGCAACAGATCCTGAATACTCGAGAAGGAGATTATTTAAAAGCAGTCACAGCAAATTTGGATTTAATTATAGGACCTGAACCAGTAATGACACCACTTCATCAAAATTGGATACCTAGACGCACAGCTCTAATACAAACCACCGCGCATCCCAAAAACGGTTTTCAGTTTTATCTATAGTTATTAAACCAGATTGGATACAACTCACACAAGAATTTTCAAAAAAATTCGACTCCGACAGAAACAAACTACACCAAAGGGTTTTATGTAAAGAATCCCAAACGAAACAATTAAACAACTTGTAGTAAGAATTGAAACACTAGTAAGAAAATCATGTTCCCTTAATACGCATGATTATAAGAATACAAAAATGACAGAAATATTAATGATGACTCTAACACCTCAATTACGAAAAGTAGCAATTCGAGAACCCGATATAGACTTCACAAAACTTGTAGATAAACTAGAACAAGCTTAAATCACTATGAAATTGGAGGAAACAGAAATTTTAAAATTATAATAAGTAAATAACATCCAAACCACTACTTCACAAATAAATAATATTCATGACTCTGACATTGAACTAGCTGAAAAAATCACTAAAAAGATAAATATCTACGAAAAAACCCAAACTTTAAAGGCAAAACATCATTAAAAAAATTGTGTTACTGTTGCCTCAGAAACGGACACAACATTGCTGAATGTAGACAGAAACAAGAAGATAATCAGAACAAACCACAAAAACACAGAGAACCAAATAAATCATTTTACCAATACGTGAAAAAAGACCAAAACCTACCAAATAAAAACATTCTAAGTAATAATAGTTTAGGAAAACCACTTCCTGATATGTATAATGCCTCTAGACAACAATTACACTTTAGATATAACTATCGTGGAAGATCTCCAGATCAAAAAAATTCACAAAATATCTCACAAAAGAGACATAATCGATCAAACAGTCAAAACAATCGATATCGAAATATTTATTCAAGATTAAATTCAAATAATAGCAACTATTCGAACTTCGTTAAAAACAATTCCGGTTCAAACTCTGGTAATAGATACTATTCAAACAATCGATCCATAAACTCTTCACACAGTAGAAACAGAATTTATTCGAATAATAGAAACAGACAGTATCAAAACAACAGATCACGAGACTATTCAAACAATAGATCAAACTATCATAGATCAAACTTTAATAATTACCACAATAGAATTATCCAAATTGCCAAAAATCACCGCACAGAAATAGTACACAATATCAGAACTCACAACAAAACCATAGAATTAGTACACCTAAACGTCAAAGACAATTTAACCAATTACATTAAACTGAAGAAACTCAATCAGACCCTCCCGGTATTGATAACACAGAAACCACAGAATTACATTTAATCCACATATTTTGCGAATCCACAAACCATGAGAGCGAAACAGAAAATACGCTTTCAATAAACATGCTTCAGCTTGAAAACGAACACGAAACACCAATAGAATCAAATTATTACCCAAAAAATCATAACAATTTCCAAAACGCTGATAATATCCAAGAAATAATAGACTACACTGAACAAGAACTTAATAGAAGTTCAAGAACAAACAAAATATATCAAAACACATAAAAAAAACACAACTACCCAAAGAAAAAATTTGGACAATACCACTTCTTTTAGAAAACCCAAAGAGATTTTCAATCACCAGACCTCGAAATTGATTTTTTAATAGACTCAGGAGCAGAATCAAATGTAATAAATGTTCTCAGTTGGAATGAGATACATTTTTACATCCAAAATTAAAACCCTCAAAAACATCGTGCAAATTAGCTACAGCACAGGATCAAATTTAACTAATTTTGGAAAATCTAACTGTTCCTTCTTCCCACTCGAACAAGGGAGCAAAATAAACTCTTAACCAAACTCTTTAAACAAACGTTCCATAACACAGATATAAGACACAAAATTACTGGAATACCATTTTGTTACAAAATATATTCCTAGTATTAAAATTTTAAATAGCAAAAAACACATAAAGTATAAATACACAAAAAAACTCAGAACTTACAATTTTTCAAAGACAAAATAAACAACCACCATTTTTTCTCAAAATTCTACCCTATATATAACCAAGAACGAAAACACCTGAAACCACTTGCAGGATATGTATATTACTTTTCAGTAAATCAACTCCATCAAGATAAAATGAAACGAACAAACAACGACTATATATATCAGACCTTGAGTTCAAACCAAATCACAATTTCTTTCGATTAACAATCTCATCCATCAAATACACGAAAAACACAAATTCAGATATCATTCCACTACATGTATACAATAAATCTCCATACAAAATAACATTTTTGTAACAAATGCAACAATCTCTCCCATATTAGAAGTAGCATATAGGGTAAAAAATATTTTTAAAGTTATTAGATATATGTCAATCAACAATTCTTAATGAAGAACTCTCAATTAACAATATAATAAGTGATAACTAACGAAACAAAGACTATTTTACAAAAACACCTTAATTTAAACCGGCATTCCAGATATCAAAATACACAAGAAAAAAAAATTCCTCACAATGTTCAATTTCAACACTCTCAAATTACAAAACAGGAATTTGAAAAACTAGCAGAACTACTGCTCAAATACTCAATGGTTTCGCTAAATCTTCACCATCTTTTGGAAAGGTAAATTCACCATCACATCTACCTCTAACACTTGATGTAATTTTCAAAAAGCCACGAGCAAGAAAACTCCCAATTCACTTGCAAGACAAAGTTAATAGTTAATAGATATTCTAGAACAATATGAAATTATTTCCTCAGTAAATAAAGAAGAACAACCAAAAAGAAACACACCCGTTATTATTTCAGCTAAAGAAGAATCATAAAAATTGTACTAGATGCAATCTATCTCAATTCACTCGTTGATGATTTTAAATGTAATTGGCCTGTAGAACCAATTCAGGTAATTCTCACAAAGATAAACCGAAAATATTTCACAACAGCTGACATGAACAGTACATACAATCAAATGCCACTAGATAAAAAATCACGACGCTAAACAAAATTCGTCATTGGAAACCAACAACACGAAAATAATAGACTTTTCTACGGAAATTCCATTGGACCAGCAGCATTCAAAGCATTCATGAACAAAATTTTGCGTACGATCATTCTCAGTAAAAATGTTATAGCGTAGTTAGACGCCGTTTTCATGCAATCACAGACAAAAAACGAAACGTTTAATGTCTTAGAAAACATCATCAAATACTTCTTAAAGAGTACATGAAAATCACATTTTCATTTTCTTCTC
>NC_087066.1:33029195-33253459 GCF_963678635.1 Symsagittifera roscoffensis
GTTCCGAAGATACATTTGCGAACACTTCAGTTGCTACTACTTTCATTTGTTCTAATCGGTCTTCTGTTTTCTGCGCCAAAGTCATCAAATAACTAATATGGGTCCCTCTTTCTATCTGTGACTGTGAGAACTCTATAGACCGGCTCATTTCAATTCTAACCAGCCTGAATTTGTTGGAGGCAGTTTTTTTGCAGTTATTGTTGACGTCGACGATTTGTTGGTATTGGTAACGTCCATAGTTGTTATGAGCCGTAAATAAGGACGGCGCTTGTTCCGTTTCGGACGTTTTTTTCCTCTTATTCAGTTTTACTTCAAATATAGACCAGCTCATACCTTCATGGATCATCAACTTCATACCAACACAAAGGAATTTCTCCAAGTATGCCTACCATTTTTTCCACAAAACACTTATTATCACTCAAATCCTAACAACGATCAACCAAATTATGTTATCGAAAATGCATTATTTCCTACACTTTCATGGACCTCATTCTATCACTTCAGTAACCAATTATCACTCCCACTATAAATTAATCCAGATGATAACGAATTATGTCAAATTAGGCTATATTATCTCACTGCATCACTTCACGAAAAACAGTTCACAACTATCGAATTAAACCAAACACTAAACAGATTCACTGCTTAAAAAGCTAATAAATTTTCAATTCACCATTATGATCACGCCACTGCACGACCCAATGAAGACACCTTTTCAAATGACGATACTAACGCTAACCCCCAACTAACCGAGAAATTTTTCATCAAATCCTCATATGTATTTACTATCAACTGCATGAATAAAACATAATACCACATTATATCCGCACCACTTCACCACACAAAAACACCCAAAGAACGTGACTTACACTGCTCAGATCAAATTATGTTACTCACTAAACAAACTTATACATACACTTACTATAAATTCATAAAACACCATTACATACACCATCACGAAACCCTCACCATTGATTTCATTTTATTAACTCCAAATACACTTCACCATTCTCCCTAAGCTTCACATATTGTATCAAAGACACTAACATGCAAAGAATCCTTAGAAAATACGACCCTATCAGACAAATGTAGATATTCTGCCCACTAACCCGAACTTTTGGTGTTGATGAATCCTGTCCACTAATTTTCCCTCACGACTATATACAGCCCGTTGAAATCCCAATCCTAGAATACATACATATCACCAAATATAATCATAAGTTCTATAATCTAATTCAAAACACACCGCATGAATTCTCACCAAGTAGTGAAGAGCACAAGATCATTAAAGCACTTGGATTGCTTTGGCCACTACTGCAAACTAAATATATCACCCGCTTACTTGCTAAACTTCTAACAACATCAGACGTCATTCATGATATTTATCCATGTGGATTTTTTGCTGATGATTAAGTAGGTATAATTATGCATTTTTTTACTAATAAACTCAAATCACAAGTAACTGTTCTCTATAAATGTTTCACTTCTTCTTAGATCTCATCACACCATCATCTCAACCAAACGAAAAACAAACAAAAAGTGAAAACTTCTTTCTTAAAACTTCAAAACTCGTATTAACAAACTGCAGTAAAATTGAAAAAGCAGTGAAATTTCTCACAAACAGCAAAAAATAAATAAATGATCCCCAATGCAATAAAAAAATTTTACCAAGCAGTAAATTCGTAGGTTAAAAACTTCTCCGAAAGCAGTAAAATTATACTTCAACGCAGTAAATTCATAAAAACTCGCAGATAAATTCAAATAGGTACTAACCTTCTATAAAATTTGAATCATTCAATTCTTTTATAAAACTCGAATCATTCCCTCGCCCATAAGTTTTTTCCACAATCGCACTAAGAATTGTTTAAAAAATGAATTTTAAGTTTTAATTTTCATTGATAACAACTCTAACCAGTTTTCACACTTTTCAAAATTTCATTTAAACCGGTTCGTAGGAATTATATAAAAAACTACAATAACCAACGCAGCTTACTAAAATCACAAAACCACAAACTTATTGCATGACTAAGAAAGAAAAGCCCGCGGTACCCAAACCAGACTAAAACCAGATTAAAACTGGAAATAATTATTCTTTTGAAGACCACTTTCAAGTCTACCACAAGCAAATAAAACACAAAAAAGTTGAAAGACAAAACCAAACCAAAAGATTCACTTTTTGAGAAAAGGACACAAACAAAACAAAAAAGAGAAAAACAAGTAAGGAAAACAAAACAAAAGGTTGAACACAAAAAGAGACTCTCCACAAAGAAACCTCAAGATTATACCTCACTCCTGGCCTCACCAAACAGAAGGGCGTCCTGAGCATGCTCTATAGCCGTCCTAGCCCACCGCGGTACATCACGCTTTGTGACCCACACTCTTTTTTGCCAAGAGTTGCTCTAGGGTGAGCGATTCTTTAAAAATCACCAAACTAAAATCAAAACGCTTTTGCGATAACTATTAATAACAAATCATAACAAAAACTAAAATTAACCAAGAATTTTATATATGTAAAATATAAATGCAGTATGTATAGATTTCGCAAAGCCCAACAGACGAGAAGCAAAGGAGACGACAACCCAATCACGTTCCAACTTCGGAATGGCAAATCTATTTGATGTGCTGCCTAAAGTCACTACCTCAAAGGATTTAGAGTATGGACTCAACATCGCAGCAAAAGAAAACCATTGAATCAGACCAATGGCCATCTCGATGTTGACTACACGTACAGATCCTAGTTACCAGGCACTTTAAGCGGAAAAGTCAAACTTCACCCTGCACCCAGTCTCGCTCCAAACTTAACGAAATGTATACATCATTTTATTGATCAGAAGTCTTGACACAATCACACAAGACTACCACGATCAACGAGACCCATCTAGAAGATACGAACATAACCATCTTCCTCCGTCAAACTAGAACAGTCACACTTCTCTTTTCTCCAAGAAGTCAATGCTGGCAACTTCAATAACAAACTACATCACCCGTCCTTCACTACATTAATAATTTAGAAACTAAAAACTCTCTAAGCCCCGGATGGGTGGAACCAGTTCTAAACTAGAATTTATAGTTGGTTATAAACATAAGTTTCTAATTCTACAAAATATTCTTAACTAACCAATCATTTTTGATAACTAACCGTTACACTTATTTGTAAGTGCTGAAACTACTTGTAGTTTCAGCACCAGAGCAATTTGAATAAAACTTAGAATACAGTTGTTCTCCTTATGGAAACTAACTCGCATAAACCAGTATATACTAGATCTATTGAAACTAGGAGATAAAAGAGTAAAATTAAGATCGGTATTAGACTATGTAGTTGCACGAATCTATCCGGCCGGAAAAAAATAGTATGAGTACAGTCATCAGCACATAACTCAATTAACTTCAACTCAAAAACTTGCCGTAAAAAAACTACTCATAAATTACTCTGGCTCTCTGTAGTTTTGATGGAGGTGTTTCGTGAGTACTAAATTTTGCTCGAACTTCCAAAAACAACAATTAATGAATCAAATCCGTTGAGATTTTTATGGGTTTTAGTAGATTTCAATCATTTTTTTTCAACAATTATCAATGAGTTGTTTTCTACTGTAAAAGTCCCATTGTATATATTCTAATTCAATTTTCTTATTTTTTTGTAGACTGTATTTCATCTTCAAAAAATTGATCTGAATCAAATTCAATGTCAAATTTGTCAAATCTATGAACCAAAAACTTTGACACAAAATAAAGTATTAAAAGAAAAATTGAAAACTACCAAATCGAAGTGGTAAATTAGCAACCATTGTAGAATTTTTTTTCAATAGAAGGGCAATCAAAGTGCAGGCATTCTGTTGGCGAGGTTGATATGTAAGTACTGGACCTGAAAAAGCCACTGTTATGAATATTAACGCTTGCTAATTGTAAGAATAAAGAAACTACGAGACAATGAATTTTTTCTTGTCTGTACTTTGATTTTGAATGCCCGCACCGAGCGCGCATGGATCATAATCGGTTATATTGTCATAATATGGTCAGCATCTGTTATTTACAAAATAATCGAATATAATCCATTAAAAATGGATTATAATCGTATTATTTCTAATGTCAATATAATCCGTTACATTCAATTATAATTCATTAAAAAAACTGATTATGATCCTTATATTTTTTATGCCAATGTAATCCATTATAATCATTTATATGTTTATAATCGATTATAATGATTTTTTTGAGATGTTATTTTTGAAACCTACAACTTTTTTCCAATTATCTCATTTCCTGTTTAGTGTTGCTATGTACGTTTCATAAAATGTTACATTTCACATTATAATTTTTTTCCTGAATATTCTGACTGAATTTTACATCTCTAAAGGATTATAAATCGTCTCGAGAATCCATTTTATTCAATTAGATTCCATGGGCGCTCGGTGCGGATAAATTTACTCAGTAGCGCAATTATGGGGGGGGGGGGGGGGGGGTGGGGGCGGTTCGGAGAGCGGGCGCTTTCTTTTTTTCAGGGATTCGACCCCCTGCCGACCCAAAGTGTCCCCCTTGTACTAAAATGGACTCTTTGACGCCAATATATGCTAATTTTAAGGGGGGAGCGCGCGCCAAATTTCGCTATTTTTTAATCAAAATTTTCCAAAAAGTGCCTCAATGCGCCTTTTTTTTTGGTCAAAACAATTTGATATGCACATCAAAACTGTTGAAAAAACGGTACCTAATTTTAACACATGGGCATGGCGCCTGCCAGCAACGCGTATTTTTACGACGACTTTTTGCCACTTCAGTCCTTCTATTTATTTTCGGACAACGTCGGCAGGTTTACTGAAATCTAAGGCACAAAAAGTGAACTCGTACAGCAAGTTTTGTAGAGTATCATAGTTTTCAGTTCCTCACTTGACTGCAACGTCAGGACAACAGAAGAAGACTCTTTTTACAATGTTGCACGAAGTCTTTTGAAAACCTCTTTACAGTGACGTACGCAGAAATTTTTTGTAAGGGAGGGAAGGGGACTTTTTTCGGGTCAACTAATTTGATTTTCAGAGCTGCCCGAAAATACTCAAAGGATCCTATTTTGTCAAAAAAATTTCTGCGCCTTAGGCAAAGTTTTTACAAAACAGACCAAAAACGGCGTTTCTGGGCATTTTTTGGAAAGTTTTGAAAAAAGTGCGTTTGAAGACACGTGCCCCGGCTTTTTTCAACCTACAGGCCAATTAAATGTAACTAAAATAAACGCACCGTTTTGAAATGTTGCTCGATATTTGCCCACATGTCTCATAAATTTACTCAAATTAAGTGCGTTTACGTCGATGAAAACAAAAAGTCGTCGCAGTCTCATAAACAAGAATTGGGGAACGGGGGCGATATATGATTACAAAGCTTCTCCCGTTGGCTGAATATTTCTTTCAACAGCCACAAACTGTTTGCATGGGACAGGAAACGAAGATAAAAATAATGGAAAAATGCCTGAAACCATCTCTTGTTAGCAAGCATGCTGCATCAGAGGAAACCGAGATAAAACATTAGAAATAAGCAAAAAGCTGCTCTGTTGACAAATTACAACAAAAACTGAAGATAAAAAGGAAAATTATAAACGCCTTAGGCACTATTTTTAAGGCTTGATTCATCGAGCAAAATACTTCAGGAAAAAAAATAGTAAGTTTTCTTGTTTTATGCTAGTGCCATGTTATTATCATTTTTATCAATAACCGAGAAGGTTTGTTAAACAGATGCAAGTTTTTTTCTTCATTATTTTCATACTGACAAAAACAGGTACGACTTTCAGTTTCATCCTAGAAAAACCCTTATAACGTAAGCAAAAAAAACAGAGCGTCACGTCGTTTAGGGTAGACATTTAGCTTTTTCTCGGTTAGTTTTCCTACGGTTATTTTTTGGGTCGCGCCGGTCGCGAATAATTTTACTTCAGTCGCGATTATTTTTTTCTTCGATCGCGCTGGTCGGGATTAACTTTACTTCGGTTGCGGTTAGCGTTCCTTCGTTATCACTGGTTGCAGTTAACTCTCCTTCGATCGCTGCAGTCGCGACTAACTTGCCTTGGTTCGCCCCAGTCGCTATTAACTTTCCTTCGCCCACGCCGGTCGCAATTAACTTTCCAGGTTGACAAAAACTGCTAATCATACAATTTTCAATAAGACTTTTCATGCAATTCAATAAGTACAAAAATTGCATAAAAGGATTATGAGTAGTCTTTTTTCGTATATGGAAATCCTATGACTAGCATTTTTCTATCAACCAAAAGTTTTTCTAGTTAGATTTTTTCTTTTAGTTTTTAGTTGTGATAGTAACAAGTGAAAAAGACACTGGTGACTCCAAGCTAGAGTCACCAAAATTTTTCACGGTCTTGCATGTGAAGTCCATTGGAAACATCCTGAGCAAACTTCAAATATTTGATTCAATTTTTCCAAGAAGCTTAATTCTAAAATCAAATTTTAATGTATCATGCATTGCCAAAGACACAAACATATGCAATACAAACAGAAAAATTTGTTAAACGTTTTCAAAAAAATTGCCCAATGAAACAAAAAAATAACCTGTTTTGGTGTACCCAGAACCACGTTATGCCCACAAAAAACTCCTCGAACAAGTTTTTGTGTACAAAATTCGTTTCGCGTTTGAAATAAAATGGGTGCAATTTTAAATTTCTTTAATAAAAATGTCGAATTCGCCATCAAAAAAAACTAGTCACACAATTTACATCTATGTTTTTATGAATAAACAATTTTTTGCCTTAACAAGAAAACAATTCTTTCCTAATTCGATTGCGCCATTTCAGCAAAACGTGTGAATTTTTTTGATTAGCTTTTTTTCATATACTTTGTTTATAGAATTGTAGTATTTTCTGACTGTGAAAGTGAACCCGGGTTGACTTCAATCGCTCCGATCGTGGTTAACATTCCTTTGGCCGCGCCGGTTGCGGTAAATTTTCCCGCTGATGCTGATAAACTTCGGTGCTGATAAACTTTACTTAGGTCACGATTAAATTTACTTTGGTCGAGAACATTTTTACTCCGGTCGTGACCCGCAATGAGTGCCCATGGATTCTAATCGATTATAACGGATTCCCAAGACAAAAATAATCCATTATAAATCATTCCAGATATAAAATTCAGACCACGAAATCGATTATATTGCCATTATAATCGATTATTTTGAAAAAAAAAAATCCATTATAATCCATTATAATCGATTATAATCCATTATTTTTGTCACTGAAATCGATAATTTTGCCAAGATAATCCATTATAAGTGATTATTTTTGAAATAAAAATCCATTATAATCCATTATAATTGATTATCATCCATTTCATTTTTGGATTTTATTTCGATTATTTTTGCAAAATTTTGTAAATTTTGTGAGAAGTTTGCAAAATAATGTATGCTATGTCTTTTTCTAAATGCCATTTCTCAACGTCATCCCCTCAGCCCCTCAAGCATTTTCAAGTCCCCCAACTAAAAGGATGGGGTAAATGGGGGAGGGGGGAGTAACCTGGAGAGGGGTGTAGTTTGGTGAGGGTGTAGGGGGGGGGGGGCGTTGTAAACGGAGGGGGGGAGGGGGTAAACTGGGGAGGGTAAACTGATGGGGGGGGGGTTTGGATGGGTGGTAAACCTGGGAGGGGTAAAACTGGGGGGAGGGGGGAAACTGGGAGGGAAACGAGGGGGGGGGGGGGTGGGGTAAACCGTACGTGTATTCAAACCGCGGCAAACGGTACCCGAGTCAAGATTTTTCAACTAATTTGAAACAAGATTTGAGCGGTTTGAGCGGTTTTTTTTAGTCAATTACGCTCAAAATTTTGCTTCAAAATGAGCGGTTTAAGCGGTTTTTGAACGGTTTGTCTAAAAGAACCGCTCAAAAACCGCGCAAGATTTGAACGGTTTTGAGCGGTTTATTTTAAAAAACCGCTCAAAAACCGTACAAATCTTGCGCGGTTTTTGAGCGTTTTTTTTTTAGATAAACCGCTCAAAACCGTTCAACTCTTGCGCGGTTTTTGAAAGTTTTTTTTTTAGATAAACCGGTCGAAAACCGCTCAAACCGCCCAATTAGAAGCAAGATTTTGAGCGTAATTGTCTAAAATAACCGCTCAAACTGCTCAAATCTTGAGCGGTTTTTTGAGCGTTTTTTTATAAATCGCTCAAACACCGCTCAAACCGCTCATTTTGAAGCAAGATTTTTTGCGCAATCGTCTAAAAAAACAGCTCAAACCGCTCAAATCTTGCTTCAAAAGAGGCGAACAACCTCAAATTGGGATCCTCAAAATTAGGAACTCAAATTGGGACACATACATACATACACTTACTTACATATTCTCCATTGGTTATTTTGCTCGAGCATTTGAAAAAAGTCGCTAACAGTGTTTTTGGTCAAGACATCGAAAAAAAATCTTGCTTGAGTTGAGAACGGTTAAGCACTTTTTTAAATTGTAGATACTATTTCCACTGCATCTTAGTGTCACATTACCTTTCCAGGCATTTTTGTTGGTTTTATTCGGTTCTCTTTATAAGACCGCTCAAAAACCTCTTAAAAACCGCTCAAATCTTGCTTGAAAAACCGTTCAAAAATCACTGCAAAAAATGAGCGGTTTTTTAGGCAAGATTTGAGCGGTTTGAGCGGTTTTTGCCAAAAAACCGCCCAATTCGCCCAAAACAGCTCAAATCTTGCTATAAAACCGCTCAAACCGCTCATATCTTGAGCGGTTTTTGAGCGGGATCTCGACCCGGGTAACATCATCACGACACCTAAACAGCCAAATACTGAGGTGTCTCCCTTGGACAATTAAAATCGAAACTTAACTTTTTACCCTATTTGCAGCTGATACCTGTAGCGATATCACTTAAAACCCAATGTAGTATAAAAGCATCCACGAGCAAGACTCACATCGAAATATTGCTCCGATGTTTGAAAAAAGTACGGTATTATCAAGCTTGGGTGGCTTTTTTGTTCAATCGATTTTTGTTCAAAGAAAAAATAGAGCGAAATGTTATTGGAGACAGATTTTTTTGTGTTACGCGCTGTTCTTGCTGTGTTTATGGTTCTTTTTTGAGTCGCGCCGTTTGAGGATAACTTCCCGTATCCAAGTTAGGCGTAAGTAATCGATTATAACGTATTGTTATGATGATTCTTTGACAATTATAATTGATTATATTTACCAAAATCAGGTGCTTAAAGGATTTATAATTGATTATAATCGTGATATTTTCCAAGAGATTATAATTTCTTATAATCGATTATAATTGATCATAATATTTTATTTTGAATTATATCTTATGGGTTAATGATTTTGTGTCAATAAGAAAATCTCTAAAAGAGAGATCTCTTGAACAGTTTGGTTCATTTGAATTATATGTTATGGGTTATTGATTTTGAGCGATAAGGAAATCTCTAAAGGAGAAATCTCTTGAACATTTTGATTTATCTGAACACAAAGTTTCACTACGAAACAAAAGTTCATAGATATCCTTTCATATTAGCTGAAAAGTTCCCGCGGTAGACGAAAACTAAATTTTCCACATCAATCATGAAGCTGAACCAATTTGCTGATGTTTTGGTGGTTGAAAAAGCTTAAAATATGCATCACAAAACAAATATAATAGGGAAAAAATGAAAAAAAAAAAACGTTATAATTTTGAAGTGATTGGAAAATTTCAAAAACATTTTTCTCAAGCTCAAAAGTTTAGCACTTTAGATACAACTTCGAAGACAAAAAGGACAAACGAAAGGGATTATAATCAATTGTAATCGAATATAAAGGATTTTTGTCCAAAACTAATGAATTAGAAATTTGAATAAAAACAAAGAATTTTAATCAATTATAATTGATTTTAAGTGTATCGAAAATTAGACAAAAAATAATCGATTATAGTCGATTACAATCGATCATAATCAATTATGATGGATTCTAATGGACTATTATTATTTATGATCTGATTTTAAAAAGAGAGATTGTAAGCGATTATAATTTGATTAAAATCGATTGTCATTAGGAGGCCAAACTGTGCATAATCTGCATTGTAAGCGGAATCCGCAACAGGCCGAGAGCAGATTTGTTGCAGAATCTGCAACATTGCTACGTTTTTTAATCTTCTATGCTGCTTTGGAATCCACAAACAAATACCTAAAACCTTGTACCGCTCAAAATTGCTCCAATTTAAGGCAAACTTTCGGAATCCGAAACTGTTTTTGCGGAATCCAGAACAGTATGTGGAATCAACAAACAAATGATAAGACGCTTATATCGTTAAATTGAGCTGTTGCGGTATCGACAACTGCAATTGGAATCCGCAAATTGTGAGTGGAATCCGCATTTTGTTTGCGGTTTCCTTTCACTTATATGTTTATATGTGATAACGTTATATTTTATGTCTTTTATTTACTAGGTGGTCACCAGCAAGTTCAATATCAGCTACATTGATCAGCTACCAGTTGAAATTACTGTCAGACTCAATTCCTGCCTTAACTTCGATCTCAATCTCTGTCACTAAGTTCGATCTCAATTCCTGTAGCCCAACTTCGATCTCAATTCCTTTAACCCAACTTCGATCGCAATTCCTGTAACCCAACTTCAGTCCCAATTCATGTCAACCCAAATTTGATCTCAACTCCTGACATCAATCTCAATTCCCGCAAAAGTGAACAAATTGAACAAACTTATGAAGTAAGCTCGCATATAAATTCATCAGTTCTTTTCAATCAATTAATTCAATTAAAATAAAACTAATTTAGAGTTGTCTTTTTCGAGAACTTTCAAATTGCGAACATACAGTTTGATAAAACAAAATTTTCAAGAAACATCTTTCTGTTTTCGAAATTAACATTTATTTCAGCTGTAGTTTATCAAGTTTTTTGTTAATTTTTATATAAAACAGAGTTACTCAAATTAGTTTCATTCAAAAGATAATTTACTCTTTATGAGAAAATTACACACACACATTGATAGTGAGCAACTTTGACGGGCCGGCATAAATTTCAGAACGTAACACATACTGCGAACAGTCAAAACAATACGGCAAATTACGATCAATTTAAAGAGCTCAAATAATAACAAACAATCCATAACAACAAACAGTCATAACAAACAGTCATAGCAACAAACAGTATAAACAGTTCTTTTTTTTCATTTCAAGTCATAAAAAATCCTGGGTGGACTCGGCCATATTATGTCTAAATACTTCTTGGTAGTTATCCTCGACGGCATTACTACCACGGCAAGCATTTATATGGCATTGGATTGTGCTTATGAGGAAATCTCTGTGTTCGTTGAACTTTAGAGATTTGATCAGAGCATCCAGCTGACGTTGGATTTTTGCTGGCAACAAATCCCTTTTTCCCCAAGCACAGAATCCTTGATTGATGGCATCCAAAACGACCTGAGTTTATATAGCCCAAAAATTTAGCAGCACACTGTGTGGATGATAAACTAATGGCCTTTCTGGTTACTGGTGTAGGTGGAACCAAAATGAAAGTTTGCCCTGTTTTTTTTTCGTCATCAATCCAACGCATTTTTTTTGTTGCCGAAAACGTTGCAGAAACTTGGCTAATTGGGTGAGTGATATCACTCAGATGGCAGCTAAAATACAAAAGAATGAATCATATTTGTTTTTGAGAAAACAACGAAATTGAAACAAACGGCTACATACCAAACACTCTTCCTCAGCCAGCTCCACCATAACAAAAGGCATTCTCAGGTTGACATCCGCATTATCGATGGAATTTATTCCAGCAAATGCTCGTTACTTCGAGCAATCGAATTTCAAATAATCAACACGAATTTTTTCTCAGGCGCGCAAAATAGTCGATCCTAGCTAGAATCACAAATTAGAATACGGCGTATTATTAGAATACAGTAAATTATAAAAGCGATAATAATAAGAAATAGTTGCATCCGGAAATTCATTATAAATTTTCAGGATATCAGATGAAATTGATGATCACATAGTTTATCAGGATAGTTGCATGTAATTAATTAGTAAATTAGTTACACATTTGATTAGTCACAAGATAGTTTTACCTGTATTATACCGTTGATGCATGGAGCAAACTTCAAGGGAATGTCATTTTCTGGCGACTCAAAATAGTCAAGGTGATACAAAATATCTTCATAGGGTTTTTCCACCTTGTTTTTTTTTGCCTTGGGCTCTGAGGGTTTTGTTCGGGTCTAGGTTCCTCAATTCGGGTCTATCTTTAATGAGGATTTTTTAAAAACTATCTGGCAAAGATTCTCCTACTCTTTTCCTTCGCCTTGTGACTGTTTCTCAAATCAGGCTACTTAACATATGAGCTGCCACTGTAAGATGGTCTATTCCCCCCAGTATCTTGAGGTTTGTCTACCAAACGAAATGTGCACTGGGTTACAAAAGGAACTTTGATGATGACAATCCTTTTCTAAACGTTCCCAGCATGTTTGAAAAAGACCATCGAGTCCCTCTGCAGCCGTCTGGAGTTGAACGATAGCTTCTTCTTTCTCGAATTCCCCCTTCTGCTGATGACAAAAGTATCATTGTCTTCGTGAAATTTTCCTATTGTCCATGCTCCTGCGTTTCCTTGTCTGTCTTCTGGAACGCTAAAAATGGCACTTCCCGGCCAATCTAACCATTTAATCTTTACGCACCAATCACTGATTAGTGATAAAGTTACAGCACTTTCCCAGATGGAAGCGACGACATCGAGGACTTGTACTTTTTCATTCACCAGAAGGGTTCTACCTAGCATGATGATATGGATGAAAGACTCTAATATGAATTCAGGAGCGGTTGAATGGTTGAAATGAAGTAAGTCTTGCTTCAAGAATAGACTACTGACGTCTTCCCTGATGCTGCATGACTAATGCGTTACTGATAATGATGGCTTCACTGATAAAAACTGTACTGTCTAATTCCGCTAATCAGTAAAGCCGTCATTATCAGTTAGCCGTCTTATCTTTATGCAGTCATCATGGCATAGCAGGCATAACAGTCATTAGCAGTCATTATGGTATAGATACTACAATCGCCTGGTGTGCTAATAAGAGTGGAAAGTGTCGAAGCTATTCCTTGGTGGTCTTTAATCTCGAACTTGGTGTTTCGATTAAATTGGCGCTGATTGATAAGTAATGGGAGCTTTGCCGCTAAATTGGACTCAGTTCATTCTCATTCTGTGATCATTATTACTTGCATCTCTCATTTTTCAACCGAATCTTGTAAAAACTTACGGAATCAAGTAAAATGTCGAACGCCGAAAGCTCATGTTCAGTACCTTCCAGTTCTCCATCACCATGTGCAGTGCCTTCTAACATCCCTGTGCCATACTTCGCAACAACAGAGACGACATCATTTGCTCCTCCGACACCGGTAACCCCTTTGCGAGCACCCCGCGACCTTTCGCCTCGCCAATTCCGCCGTCATATGTCAACCACTTACCCCACTGCGAAGTCTTTTCAGACTCCTCGATGGTACATCAGTGCCAGCGTCAGCAGTATCAGCCATATCCAGCGTACCTGGATTCCTACATGTCGGCAACACCGTATCCGAATTCTTCATGGCCATCGGCTTTTCCCCACTATCGAGAAAACGAAAGACAACCCTATGACCATGAGAGGCGAATCTACACTCTCAAGGATATTCGGGCCGATGATCCCACGGCACCACAAGACCACAAGAACGACAAGCCCACAGAAAAACGCAAAAGAGATCATGCAGAGCCAGAGAATGTACGTTGAATGTAAGTTGAAGAAATAATTTTAAAAGCAAACACATTATGTGTTAAACTAAATATCAAAACAATCATAATAATTGCTGCAACCTGGAAAAACCTCCCGAGCCGAAAACCTGACAATAAATGAGGCTCTCAATGAAATCATTTTACAGACTGTCGAGAAGTCGAATGACTGCGCCGTTGAAAGAAACGGAACCTTGACACCCACAAAGAACTATTGACCTGGTTCAGGGCCGTTGTCACGTTTCTGTTCACGAGCACAAGGACGCTCGAGAAAACGATCACCATCACTACGTTACAGGCTGTCGTCCAGGCGTTTGTCAACATAGAGGAAAAAAACGAAGACAATACCGGGGAGCTGAGCATAGAACCAGCAGTCTGTAAGTATCTTTTTAATTCTAAAATACTGATTTGATGAAGAAACATAGCTGACTTTAATTTTTTAGTGTCAACTTCTCGCGTCTTCCACAGAGTTTCAGTCTGGCTAGTACAGGTTATGAAATTGTACTATGCGGAGGCCAAAGTCCATTTAAAGAGGAGCAATTTGAACTATGTTGTTCAGCGGGCTTTTCAGGACACCAAAAACCTGGTGACGACTCAACTGAGTTTCGTCAATTTGTTTGGGAACGTGATGCCCTGGTTGCTCCACTAATTGATCAGCAGTTGAAACGCCAGGTAGAACAATACAATGTTTTTATTTTTTCCAATGGGATTTATTTATCAAAATGGAAACCGACTTGGAATCACATGTAATCTTTTCTTTTTTTAAAGATTAGCATCATAAATCTGGAACAGCCGAAACGCTCTCTACGTAAGTTGCGACGCTTATGCCTTTGTCTACTAACCCTACCTTCAAGTCGGAGAAGCTGAAGAAGCAAGCTTCAGAACTCACCAGAAGTTCGACGGATACACCTACGAAGAGGTTATATTGGCAGTGAGATCCCACCAAGATTCTCAAAATTACGTTCGCCAGGTGCAGCACGCAAAGATCTTCTCTCAACAGACGACCACTTCCCATGAGCTGTCAACTAAGATTACAAACTTTTACTCAAAGCTGAAGTGGGTAACCCATGACTTGAAGAAGGTGGTTGACCATGTGGCGAAGCTGCTCAAGGATGGATCAAAGAGAAAGTTTCAGCCGTTTGAGAAAACCACAAGCCTGAAACATACAGCCAACGACCTTGAAAGTTTTCCATATGAGGTTAAGGACGAGATGCATATTCTTGTATTGACTCAGAGCTGGGTCACCGTATGTGATGTGGAATTTCTCGTCATGGGAAGAGCTACTTTATAATTTTAATGACTCGATAAATATATCTTAATCAAAACTTTGAATCAATAAACTGAATTTTTTTTCTAGTTTTGATTGTTTTGCAATCATTCGAGAAAAATTACGTGTTGGCGGATTACCACGGCAAAGTAGTCACCAACATCAATACCGACTAGTATTGCCTCCAACCAGGAGTTCTAAGTGTATACGTATCGCAAATTGCGGGTCCTCCTAGGCGATTGATCGACGCTTCAACTCAGGACTGCCAGTTACATAAATAGAACGTCTGGCTGGGTGTTTTAGCGAAACACGCCACCCAGAAGAAAAACGAGGCTAATAAAAAGATGGTAGAAGTTTCCAGCATAGGTGAAAGAATAGTCACCTTAAAAACCAGGAGAGAAATTGTACCTTTCGAGCAACTGCCCTTTGACCATAGACAAAAAGTTGCTCAAGCGTTGTTTGACGACTGCAGTTAAATGGATTTTGGGTTTTCTCGAAAACTTTAATTTCGTTTCGGGAAAGTTTTATCAGTTTTCGTATCAACTTAAAATATATAACAGTTTGCATTTGTGTTCCTGAGTTTATATTTTAAACCTGTTCTATATTATGTTCGGATTAAATTGCAGCTCATTCATTAAAAGGGTTTGGATACAATTACCCTAAATGGATTAAGCTTCAAGTTTTAATAGCTTCAAACTTGAATCTATGGCTGCTACGGATCACTTCGCATTTACATTCTAGGGCGCTCACGATTTAATTTGGAGCATGCCATAGTTTTCAATTTAAGACTACGATTAGTTATCACTGTTACTATCCTTATGAAAGTTGAATCATTTCTTACAAAAACATCTTAATACACCATTGTTAGTTATTATTAAACATCTTTTGGAATTTTATTCATTAATTGAGCAGTTTGAACTAATCGAACTAAAATTGACAGTTTGAATTGATTGCCTTAAACCGCGGTTGTGACAGTTTTTGGCACGAATACGAAGATTTGCTGGGACATGCAAAAAACTATATATGATTAGAAAAACTAAATTCAAAACTCAAAACGACCGTTTTTAATCAAATGTTAAGTTTCTAAAAGGATATATCCACGAATTTAGTTAAATAATGATTCCACAGACAATGTTTAATTGTTTGTTCGTAACTTCCGCATTCGTTGTTCTAGCTAGCCATTGTTCAAGCTTGATGTTGCTGATCTCTCAGTTACAATATTCGGAATCCGCCTACAGTTTGTGTAATCATAAAAAATAATTTGTCGCGCTCTAATACATTAACTTTTTAGTAAAAATTTAGTGTTATCATATAAACAACTACCCGGGTCCCCCTAACTTTTTAGGTGAGAATTAATTGACATTATGTCATGGGTATCATCTTGGAGCCATTCAGACTCATTGTTACCCGAAAACGGTAAGAGTCTGATACGAAGGTCCACAAAAGATATGGATGGGCCCACCAAAAACAATTAAAACAAACCAAGCTAAAACTAGCGTTTTTGAATAAAAGGCCCATAGACTATAAAACGTGTTCTTTTCGCGGAATCGGCTCACAACTAACAAAATGGCATTTTCACCGACGGCGTTTTTCGGAAATTCTAGACTTTTTTGACATAATTGTAAAAAAGAGGGGATATGATTGGTTCCTCCCAAGACGTCTCCCGCATTGCTTAGAAAGGTACGTGTGCACTTGCCAGATTTGATGAACTTGCAGAATAAAAAAAAACACTTCGAGGAACAATGGGTCTTAGTTATAAAATCTTCCTCCGCCTCGCAAGATCCTACTTTGAGAATCTTTCTTCGCATAAAGATTGGATTTTTCGAGAGCTTCGCACAAATGTTCCCAGGGACTTCGTATAAAACTGCTCACCACAAGCTGTTACATAAGGAATAATTTTAGTTTGTAGGGATGAACCCTTGTCCCCCAAAGATAAGCACCGAAACTTCGTAGTAGATTTCAGCCCATTTTTTGTAGTCTGAAGCATTAAAATCACCTCTTGCTCCCAGTAGTTTCGTGCAGTCAATCAAGCTTTTTCTCAAAAAATCACTGGATCTTTTGTTGATGATGCACCCGAGGGTTTTTCCAGAAACCTTTGAGACGATACTCTGGTAGAGGGCTTGTAGCATTTTAACAGATTTGACGTACGCACCTGATTTTTTTTTTGGGCGAACAGCAACTTCATTTTTCCGTACTCCTCTAAAAAGATCTTCAGTTTCTGTGCTAGCCTCCTTAATTTCTTCCTTGTCAGCGATGACAGTCAGTGCACGGGTTCCAGAAAGAAAGAAGGCACTCATTTTGCCAGCTTTGTTTGTTCCTCCTATCGAGACAGTGGCGAAACGAAAAAATGGCTTTTTGGCCCCACCGTCTGGTCAAGTTTTCCTCAAAGCGCTGAATGGCAAACTTTTCGTGAGGATGCATACCATCGGTTATTTTCTGTGTCATTTTACGAAGATCCGTTTCCACGCATCGCGTAATCATGTGGGTGGCATCTGGACAAATGCATCGAATAACTTCGATGCTGACCAGTGACGCCTAGGATAACTGTTTTGGAAATGGCACATTGAGTTCAGTTCTTTTACCAGTCTCTGAATCGCAAATTAGTGGATGAAAGTCTGTAGTGTCATTTGACTTATACAGTGGCAGCCACGAGTCTGTAACAGATGAATGCTCATTAGAGACACCATTAACCAGACGCATTAAAAATAGTGAAACGCCACTATAGGTCAGCTTTGCACCTAACTGTCTTAGGGAATTTGTTTGGCTGTTCAACCAGCCCTATTGTTGGTCACCTGCTTTGGTGGGATCAATGTTCCGCTCCATAACGTATCTGCTGTCGAAACATTTAAGTAGGGAAAAACATCATATCCATTTTTGCAGACATGGACAGATCCGTTTTAAATTTCAGCAGATTTGAGTTTTGTTTTTGAATTTCGCATCATTACAGCACTACCTGGCTCCAAAGGATAAGATCAGTCAAAGTGCTGATAAAATTAATCAAAGTGGTACATTCATAAATTTGAGTTCTCAGTGTTTTAAACCTTGCTTGTGGATTTCCTTTACATTGATTATCTTTTTGCTCTTAAATTACGCACTGGCTTTTGTGCGTACGCAGAAACAATTTGCGACAAAGAAAAATATGTTTTTTTGGAACATTGAAAACTACGTGGAGCCAAAGTGCCTAATTCAACTTTAGAGCAAATAAAGTTAACCAAACTGACTATATTACTTATAACCGATGCCGACACCAGTAATCTAGAGAGATTTTTTCTAAAGTAAGTAAAAAGTAAAATATCTAAAACAAAAAACTGACTTACCTGCGAAACAGAGAACACTAGCGTCGACATCGAGGAGCCTGAAGGCGAGCCTGGTAACCTCCGCACCACCGATCTCACAGCTGTCTCCCCAGATTTTCACACTAAATCCTTGAAGCTCCGTGGTTTTCAGTGAAAGAATTGCAACTGCTTCGACGTAAGAAACTAGGTCACTTCTAAATTGAGAGAAAGTTCTCTCGGGCTTACAGAAATTCATGAAGTGAGCCACTTTTTTGGCAGTTGCTCGACAAACGTGTCTAAGAGAAGAAAGGAATGATTTGAAGCCTGTAAACTCAAGCCGAGATCCAAGAGTTTTGATAATATTGTCAACGTTTCCATTTTTGTCGGCTTAGCCATATCGTACTTGAAAACTTCCGAAGATCCACGTTTCATAAAATGGGTCGGAAAAGGAATTCTTGTTTTTTTTTGCGACCACTTTTACCGCGTTTTATTCTCTGTGGGACCTTTTAAGCTACTTCCACTAGTCGTTGGAGGGTAATTCTATGTAAATCGAACATAAAACAGAACGTGGCGACCAAATTTTTTGGATCTTTTTGGAGTGCGCCACTGATGTAGTGTCGCCAGTGCTCTCTTTCGAGTAGTCTAGCGAGAAATCACATGCTTCGAAAATTGAATTTGATAGTGCCTACAGAAATTTGCGGTTGCTGAACTTCTTGATGGTTCTGAGTGTGCAGGAAGAGCTAATGGTTGTGAGCTTGCTGATGCTGTTGATGTCGGGATTCCTTAAGAGGTTCCTACAACTGAAGAGGTTGCTAACTGTTCTGGGGGCGGTGTCTTTCTGTTATGATGGTTTACAAAACTAAAAGTTGAGTATTTGGGTAGCATTGTTTCTGAGAAGAGAAACTCGACCAGGCTCCCCCTTTTTCCTTTCCACGGTATTTCGTTGAAGCCCCGTAGAATTAGCATCTGCATGATTTGTGCTGCTAATGCAATCGAATGACTGCGTTGTCGTCGTATTGCTATTTTCGGACAAGATCGTCATTTTCCGATGTAGTTCCATCGATCATTTCTGAAACTAGTCTTTGCCTTGTTTGATAGTTCTTTTCCTGCTATTTCGTCAAAAAAATTGGCGCCTGCAAATTTTCGATCATTATCTGATGATATCGAATAGCGATTCAACAATTGTTGCTTCATATTTTTCTCAGTTGCAGTAATGAATGAAATTGGAAGACTTTCAAACTGAGTTCGAAAGAGTTGCAGTGATGAAGGAATAGCGGGTGTTGTTTAAATGATCCATGTCCGTAAGTACCAATTTTTCTAATCGGAAAACTATTTGTGGGTTATGGTGTGGTTTTTATCTTGGCCGAACCGAAATGGCCAAACTTGGCTTAAGCTTCATAGCCAGCGGATAGACTTCACAGCCAACTAGAGTCATAAGTGTTTCCATACTTTTCAAGCTGTCAAACAAAAGAGTCACCAAATGTTTCTTGAGTTTGATTAATTGGTTTTCAAGTGTTAGCTTTCGTAATCTGTGATTGCCATACGCTCCTCAAAATGTTAACTATGTTAATCGGAGGAGATCAACAACCCTTGAACTACCCAGTCGACTACTTTGTAATTATACCCTAGGTTATACACTTTTTGGTGTTATATGACCCAACATTTTGCTTTCTTGAAAAAATTAGGGGTGAATATGTTTCCCTCTATAAAACATTTTTCAGTGCCGTTTAGTCTATTAGCCTATCCCAATTACGGAAATAGTCCGTTCAGTTTTGCAAAACTCAACCACTGACAGGAGCAGAAGGGCGCCGTGGCGGCTATTGCCTATACCAAATATTGAAAGAGTTCTTTCTAGTTTTGCAAAACCTCAAATCTTGACAGAGGGGATTGTGTAAGGGCGCCTTGCAGTCTATTGGCTATCCAAAAAACTGAAATAGTTTGTTCTAGCTTAGCAAAACTTCAATAGTTCTTGTTGCAGTGCAATTCAATTTTAATTACTGATCAGTTCGTTCCAATTTTGTTCCAATTTTGTTTCTTTTTTCAGTCAATTACAGTACGAATTTTAACTCAATGAGAAAATCTCAAAATATACTGACTGAAAACCTAAAACAAACTTGGAACAAAAAATTTAAATACATATGGCCGAAATTCCAAACACTGACAATAGTTCGTAGTAGTTGCAAAATTCCAAATACTGAAAAAACCGCAAATATTGGAAAAAAAAAGTAAAAAACCCAAATATTGACAATAGTTGTTTGCAGTTCTGGAAAATCGCAAATATTGACAATCGATAGTTTGTTGCAGTTTTGCAAATTCCATAATATCGGTTGTCTTTGTCGAAAATTTGTTGCAAAATCCCAAATACTAGTAATAGCTTATACATATGGGGATCAACGGTACAATCCCTCCAATCGACCTAGGGGGATAAAAATTGGGGATTTTGTTTGCTACTTCTCCTCCTATTGCAATGAGGAATAATTAACGTGGTACGAATCTTGTGGGGGCATAATATTGGGGCTCCAACTTTTTAGGGGGTTATTCGTTACAAGGTATCATAAGGAAGAGGAAATAACAAGATGAAAAACTGGTTTTTCAACACTAAAAAATCATTTTTCAAGATATCAGAAATTGAATCAAAATTCTTAATGTGTGTTGAGTATTTAGTAATAGCAGAGGTCTAAAAGCGGCTCTACGATAGGTCACTTAGTAGGAGAACACATATGGCGGTTAATCCTTCTAAACAATTTTAAAATATTTTCAAATTTGTTTTGATTTCATTTTCGATTTGATTTCCTTTTTTGCCGATCAATCCGACATGACTGGCTTCGAGTGCTAAAGTAAGTTTATAATTATCCTCAAAATTTTTCCTCATGTGTCATTTTTTTCGTAAACTAATAAAAGTTTTCAAGGGTAATAAAATGGTTTTGCATCTCTGATAAACTCTGTAACTGACTATTTGCAAAGGACGACTTCTTTCATTTGTGTTTGCTTTCAGTTTATCTAACAATCGTAACGGATCTGTTGGCGTAGAGCTCAAAAATATGGCTCCAAACCAGGGGTCTTTGGATCAAATTCTCTACGCTGCAACCTGTTTTTAAAACAACGAAAAAAAGGTGCATAAAAATTTTTCTCGCGTAAAAGAGCTTCTTTTCAAAAAAATTTAAATCATATTTTAAATTAAGGCTCGCATTTTACAATACATTTCATAATTGTTGTTTTAATTTGACAAATGAGGTACCGGTTTCACAACCTGAAGGGTATGTTCACATATTCGACGTGGCAAAGGTTCCAAAATATTTAGGCCTTATTCGAATTAATTAATTGTGCTGAAGAATTTGCGGATGTCACTAACAATTTTTGGCTCTTTTTGCCTTCTCCCACCTCTCACATGAATCAACTTAATGTTGTAAAGAAGGATTTGCTTTTGTAACAAGGGCTAACGATGTCATAGCCTAAGTATGGTCCGCATACCAATTTTTGTTATTAAATCGAAAAGGTGAAAAAAAATTACTAGTAAATTTTAATCCTTGACTGATTTTGTATTTCTTTTTGTTCCAGATTGCGACCTACATTTTTCGCAAAAATGCTTTATGGTCCACCATTTTTTTGAAAAGCGATGCGAGAAGAGGGATGCGAAGCTGAAAAATTGACTTGCATGTTCTGTGGCACGGAAGGCTCCAGCGACTGCTACAGAACTGTAGAGCATTTGTTGTCACCTGGATGCTTGGAGAGGATAAGAGCCAATCGAAGATCTGGACTCAAACGGAAGCTACTCTCTCCCACTAGGAAAAGTTAAAATTTTGTGCGGACACTTATGATGGGTGCCAATTACCATTCAGAGCGAAGCGGAGCCGGGCAAATGTAATCTGTGAGGATAAAATCGGCGATGATCAGAGTGAGTGAAGATGTGTGCTGCTTAAATAAGATACAAACCCATCGTTCTATGTAGTTTTTTATTTCTGAGTCAAACTGTTTTAGCACTAAAACAGATAATTCAGTCCACGTCCGCGCAACTAGACTGTATCACGACAACGACGACAAGGCAGACGACGAGACGGACTACCGTAAAAAAATAAGCTGGGAACCAGAAGAAAGACCACCAAGACCAAATCGACAAGCAAGACGCCCTCCTGGAACAAACATGAGCCGTGCAGAAATGGCCTTGACGTGACGACCTCCTAGTGCATGCAGGAACCAAACAAGCTGGATGCGACGACCTGGTACAAGCAGGAACAATTGGCGACAAATGTGTGCAAAATTGAGTCGGAGGATGAGGAACCCGTATTGACTATTTCAATTGTAATTCAGTTGCTTCAATTCTAATAGAAAGCGTAACTGCTGTTGATCTTGTCAACTGGATCCAGTCAGACTGATTTACTGGCCAACAAGGATACTAGTTAGTTCCATCGGCTAAACCTATCAAGGGGTTCTAAAGCCAATTAACAGGGCCTGCGGATAATTGCCAGTTTGACAGCCGAGTTTGTGGGGACAATTTCCTTGACAGGAATTTTGATGAAATATCCCGAGGAACTCATAGCTAGATGGTACAGCTTAAAGGAAAAAATTATCAGTATGTAAATTAATTAGACTCCTAACCACCAAGTGGTCCAGTTTTCAAATCAGTTTAACCTCGCATCTGTCATCAAGAATAGGAATATATACGATCATTTACGACAGATGATGTTCAAACTTTATTCCGATCAATGCCGCCAATGCTCTGGAACATCATTGATGCTGATGTTTCCTTCTCGGCCGCCAGGAAATTCTCTGTTCCAAAAGCAGTCAATGATGTGTCGTTGGGACATATACATAATAGGAAGTACGAGAAGACAGAAATACCGACGAAGGAGTCAAGCTACCTGCTGTTATCTCAGGCTGGTGCAGTAGCACCATTTCACCAGGATTTCTTCGGTCTATCTGTGATATACATTTTAGTGAAAGGTTAAGCAAAGTTTCGTGCAAATTTTTTTCAATGAAATAAAGAAATCTGTTCCATTCAGTTCTTTTTTCTTTTAGACTATAAGACAATTTATTTTATGGCCCGTCGGTCAACAACAAGCAAAGTTTCCAGAAATATCAGATGCAGCAATCACTGGGTTGAAAACCAATGTTTCCCGGGGATGAGCGTCGCTGTGATGCTGGAGGGTGTCAGAAAAATGTTCTGACGGAGCTTCAGGCCCTCGCTATGCCAGCTGGCATGATACAGATGGTTGAAACGCACTCAGAGTGAGTGGCTCTGGCTGTAATATTCATCCATCGTGGACACCTGCTGACGGCTGACAGAGTTTTTCGACACAAGCGGTAAGACGAAGAGCCCTTCGACAGCTGCTAACTTGCTTTTCCGATTTTGGCTTTGAATGAGCTTATAGTGCATCCGTGGTTGGTATCAAAATTAAACTGATACATTTTTGTCGAAATATATAAAAAAAATTAGAGAAAGGAAAATTTATAGACCCAGAGACACGATACCGCCACAAGAATTAAAAGATCTAGAGGAGGTCTGGAGAATTCTCAAGGTGCACGACAAAGCCTTATATAACCACCTTACCAGGATAAATTGCGTAAGTAGATTTGACCGAATTTCATCCCAGATGCTTAATTATATTTTTCCGTATCCCAAAAAACTGCACCCATTTCAATCGCATGTACTGAAATATTCAATTGATCCCAATAATTGAGTTTCATCATCCCGTGTACTGAATTGCTCTGTTCATCCCAACACTTGAGTTCCGTCATCCCGTATACTGATTTACTCATTTAATCTCAAAAAATGTTTTGTCATCTCGTCAACGAAATACTCAACTCATCCCAAAAACGGAAGATCCCTCAGTTTAATCTCTTATGCTAAAATTTGGTTAGGGTTTAAATTTTGTGTTTTAATCCAACAAGTAAGGGAAGACTCGCGAATAAAGAAGAGATGGACAATCTCTTCCAACACCACCGTGGGCCCTGCGGAGCATTGTCAGTAGGAGCATTACCCGCCCCAATATCAGTGAAAAGGATCTGAAGACTTTCTGATAACGAACTCGAATTGTTTTTAATGTGTACAGTTTCTTCAACGAATGTGTACCAAATGTCTAAATGTAATAATTGACATTTTGAAGCAGGTTTTTCTCGCAATTGTAATTTGTGATCTTAATTTTTATCTTGCAGTCTGAGTAAATAATTGATTTACTGAAGTTCAGAAAACACTATGGGATCATCTTCGTCTCTGAGCGAAATTGCATGCGCCGAGTCTCAAGAAATGAAACGTGCCCGATGTGTTGTGACGAGGGGAGTCTCTTATTTTAGATACACGATGTGGAGGTGGCACATAAGCTGTTCTTCGCTTGCTGGAAAAGGTGGCGGATGAGTTTCACCCAGAAGGCGCCGTCTGTGGGCAGGACATGGAGCCACCCAGTCGGTTCTTACACTCGTAACTATTGCTTTTGACTTTGTTTATTGTTAAGCTAACTAAGACTGGTGCCATGTGAACAACCACTCTTTTCCACCTTTGACCACTAACTTGAACCTTCTCAATGTAAACCACAAACGAACATCCAACCCTTCCTCCACATCAACTATTTTTTACCTTTATTTAGTTCCTCTGACGATGACACGACAGACGAGGATGAGGAGGCAAATGTCTCGGACGAGATGAAAAAGGAGATCGTGCTGCGGTTCCGGGACTGGAACTCGGAGCTGGAGCCACAGGTGATGAGGAGCGTCTCTGACTTTGATCTGTTCTCATGCACGCTATGGTCTGGAATGGCCTTATCGACTCCTCCAGCGGTGACGACGCCTCTGATGACACTAAAACTAATCTGCCTGCTAATCTGCCTGCAGGCGTGACTGCTAATCTGCCAGGCCGGACCCGAAGCTGCGGTCGAGAAATACGAACCCAGACGCCCTCCTGGATCAAACATGAGCCGTGCAGAAATGGCCTTGACGTGGCGACCTCCTAGTGCATGCAGGAACCAAACAAGCTGGATGCGACGACCTGGTACAAGCAGGAACAATTGGCGACGAATGTGTGCAAAATTGAGTCGGAGGATGAGGAACCAGTATTGACTATTTCAATTGTAATTCTGTTGCTTCAATTCTAATAGAATGCGTAACTGCTGTTGATCTTGTCAATTGGATCCAGTCAGACTGATTTACTGGCCAACAAGGATACTAGTTAGTTCCATCGGCTAAACCTATCAAGGGGTTCTAAAGCCAATTAACAGGGCCTGCGGATAATTGCCAGTTTGACAGCCGAGTGTGTGGGGACAATTTCCTTGACAGGAATTTTGATGAAATATCCCGAGGAACTCATAGCTAGACGGTACAAAGGAAAAAATTATCAGTATGTAAATTAATTAGACTCCTAACCACCAAGTGGTCCAGTTTTCATATCAGTTTAACCTCGCATCTGTGTTCAAGAATAGGAATATATACGATTATTTACGACAGCTGATGTTCAAACTTTGTTCCGATCAATGCCGCCAATGCTCTGGAACATCATTGATGCTGATGTTTCCTTCTCGGCCGCCAGGAAATTCTCTGTTCCAAAAGCAGTCAATGATGTGTCGTTGGGACATATACATAATAGGAAGTACGAGAAGACAGAAATACCGACGAAGGAGTCAAGCTACCTGCTGTTATCTCAGGCTGGTGCAGTAGCACCATTTCACCAGGATTTCTTCGGTCTATCTGTGATATACATTTTAGTGAAAGGTAAAGCAAAGTTTCGTGCAAATTTTTTTCAATGAAATAAAGAAATCTGTTCCATTCAGTTCTTTTTTCTTTTAGACTATAAGACAATTTATTTTATGGCCCGTCGGTCAACAACAAGCAAAGTTTCCAGAAATATCAGATGCAGCAATCACTGGGTTGAAAACCAATGTTTCCCGGGGATGAGCGTCGCTGTGATGCTGGAGGGTGTCAGAAAAATGTTCTGACGGAGCTTCAGGCCCTCGCTATGCCAGCTGGCATGATACAGATGGTTGAAACGCACTCAGAGTGAGTGGCTCTGGCTGTAATATTCATCCATCGTGGACACCTGCTGACGGCTGACAGAGTTTTTCGACACAAGCGGTAAGACGAAGAGCCCTTCGACAGCTGCTAACTTGCTTTTCCGATTTTGGCTTTGAATGAGCTTATAGTGCATCCGTGGTTGGTATCAAAATTAAACTGATACATTTTTGTCGAAATATATAAAAAAATTAGAGAAAGGAAAATTTATAGACCCAGAGACACGATACCGCCACAAGAATTAAAAGATCTAGAGGAGGTCTGGAGAATTCTCAAGGTGCACGACAATTTTATATAACCACCTTACCAGGATAAATTGCGTAAGTAGCTTTGACCGAATTTCATCCCAGAGGCTTAATTATATTTTTCCGTATCCCAAAAAACTGCACCCATTTCAATCGCATGTACTGAAATATTCAATTGATCCCAATAATTGAGTTTCATCATCCCGTGTACTGAATTGCTCTGTTCATCCCAACACTTGAGTTCCGTCATCCCGTATACTGATTTACTCATTTAATCTCAAAAAATGTTTTGTCATCTCGTCAACGAAATACTCAACTCATCCCAAAAACGGAAGAGCCCTCAGTTTAATCTCTTATGCTAAAATTTGGTTAGGGTTTAAGTTTTGTGCTTTAATCCAACAAGTAAGGGAAGACTCGCGAATAAAGAAGAGATGGACAGTCTCTTCCAACACCACCGTGGGCCCTGCGGGGCATTGTCAGTAGGAGCATTACCCGCCCCAATATCAGTGAAAAGGATCTGAAGACTTTCTGATAACGAACTCGAATTGTTTTTAATGTGTACAGTTTCTTCAACGAATGTGTACCAAATGTCTAAATGTAATAATTGACACTTTGAAGCAGTTTTTTCTCGCAATTGTAATTTGTGATCTTAATTTTTATCTTGCAGTCTGAGTAAATAATTGATTTACTGAAGTTCAGAAAACACTATGGGATCATCTTCGTCTCTGAGCGAAATTGCATGCGCCGAGTCTCAAGAAATGAAACGTGCCCGATGTGTTGTGACGAGGGGAGACTCTTATTTTAGATACACGATGTGGAGGTGGCACATAAGCTGTGCTTCGCTTGCTGGAGAAAGGTGGCGGATGAGTTTCACCCAGAAGGCGCCGTCTGTGGGCAGGACATGGAGCCACCCAGTCGGTTCTTACACTCGTAACTATTGCTTTTGACCTTGTTTATTGTTAAGCTAACTAAGACTGGTGCCATGTGAACAACCACTCTTTTCCACCTTCGACCACTAACTCGAACCTTCTCAATGTAAACCACAAACGAACATCCAACCCTTCCTGCACATCAACTATGTTTTACCTTTGTTTAGTTCCTCTGACGATGACACGACAGACGAGGATGAGGAGGCAAATGTCTCGGACGAGATGCAAAAGGAGATCGTGCTGCGGTTCCGGGACTGGAACTCGGAGCTGGAGCCACAGGTGATGAGGAGCGTCTCTGACTTTGATCTGTTCTCGAGCACGCTATGGTCTGGATTGGCCTTATCGACTCCTCCAGCGGTGACGACGCATCTGATGACAATCAAACTAATCTGCCTGCTAATCTGCCTGCAGGCGTGACTGCTAATCTGCCAGGCCGGACCCGAGGCTGCGGTCGAGAAATACGAACCTCTGGGTCATCCTAGTAAAAGTTCAAAATCTCAAGATATATTACTAAATGGTTCATCACTAGTTTATGAGAAAACTGTTCTTTTAAGACGTGTAGTATGCTACAGTATTCTTCAGTATGCCGTACAGACAGTATGCCCTCACTTATCATTTAAGTTCAAAATCTCATATAACAAAGTATAGTATTGAAATAGTTTATGCCTAGTTTATTTGTTTTTTTTGTTTATGCCTAGTTTATTAGAAATTTGTTTTTTTTCAGCCGTCACTCATCAGCGCTTCTTCCCCAGATTATACCATAAATGCTAAAAATAGCCCTACTTATCAGTGAAGGTTCAAAATCTCAAATTCGAAAAAAAAATTTATAATTATAAATTCTATGACTAGTTGATTAGAAAACCTTCTTTTTTTAGTTAGGTAGTATGCTACAGTATGCTACAGTGTGTACAGACAGTATGCTACAGTATGCCGTACAAACATAATGACCTCACTTATCAGTAAAGTTTCAAAATCTCAAATCTCACAATATATATTACTAAAATAGTTTATGACTAGTTTGTTTATCAGAAAAATGGTTTTTTAGTCGTCACTCAACAGTGCTCGCCCCTACAGTATGCCCTACAATTATTCAAAATGCCCTAATCATCAGAAAAAGTTCAAAAGCTCAAATCTCAAAAAATATTACTAAATAGTTTATGACTAGTTTATTAGAAAACTATTTTTTAGTCGTGTAGTATGCTACAGTATGCTAAAATATGTACAGACAGTATGCTACAGTATGCCGTACAGCCAGAATAACCTCAATTATCAGTAAAGGTTCAAAATCTCAAATCTCAAAAAATTTTAATAAAGTTTTTCATGACTAGTTTCTTAAAACCTTTTTTTTGGCCGTAACTCATCAGCGCTCGTACCAGCTCTATCTGAGTCACTCAGCCAGAGTCAGTCACTTATCACTCTATCGTTCAGTCAGCCAGACTCTTTTTAGTCACTCGGTGATTCGGTCAATGAAAGTCATCTTATCAGACAGCTTTATCAGAGTCACTTTTCAGCCTTATCGGAGACATTCAGAGTCAGTTACAGTCAACCAACGTCCCTTTCTTTCTGTAACTAAAACAGATCACATGGTGGGCCTTAATGAGCCTGATCTCTTCGAAAGCTAAAAACACTATAAATTCAAAAGTTATTTTTATAAAGTTTCGGCTGCTTTGTTGACTATATTGCCGCTTTATTTTCATTTAACTCCATATATAAAACCACTGGATTCAGATAATGAGATAACACTGAATGTTTCATCGGAAGGGGATGAGACTCATACTTTAACTGTCACTCTCATTCCTGCAGATCACTGTCCAGGTGCAGTTATGTTCATACTAGTTTTCAAACAGAGATCTGCCCTTTTTACTAGCTATTTCAGTGGGGAAGTTGGTCATACGAAGCGATTAAATCATTTGTATACAAATAACAAGAAGCTGCTGTTCACAGTTTTGATATTATTTACTTTGCCAAAACGTTTTGCAAATTGTATCCCAGATCCATTTCTGCAAGCCGTCGTCTGCGTCTGCAAACTTAAAACTGACTTGCAAGCCGGGTCATCCCAAGTCGAGAAGTGCCTACAATCATTCCAACCGCAATGTTCTCAACAAAAAACGAGATAATGCCTGTGAGATTGGTTAAAACAGTGTCAGAGAGAACCATTTGGTACTTTTATTCTTAGCACTCTTCAGCTGACGAAATATTTGATTTCCTTTCGAATCTGCAGTTCGAAAGTATTACACCCTTTGTTTGTCCGAATAAAGATACTCCACTTGACTCTCTGAAAGCTTTTATTTTAAATATGCACAAACATCAGAACCCAAACATGTCAAACGATGCGAGTACAAAGCTGTGGAGTGAGAAAATGAAATTCAATAAGAGATAAACGCAAACTTTATCTAGAGAATTTTTGAACAAACTTACCAGACTACCAAGAGCCATTGAGACAACAGAGACGCTTCGTCGAAGGTGGAGATTTCGAGGGAAAGCATTCATAAACAGCCGAAACAGCCGAGGAGACAGGAGAAAACATAACAGAAAGTTGATCCATTTGCTCAACAATATTTAAAATCAAAATTTTATTTTTCGTACTCTAGTTTTTACCACTTGTATACGTTTTTCTTTTCAGTTTAAAAAAAAGAGGATATTTTAATCCAGTTTTCAGAGGATGTTCCAGTTCAGCTTTCAAAAATACAATTGAGCCGCCCTTTACCTCGTGTCGAATACTTAACCATCTCATCTCAAATACTGATGAGTGTGATGATGATTTCTGAACCAACTGAACCATCTCATCTCAAATACTGATGATGATTTCTTAACCAACTGAACCATCTCATCTCAAATACTGATGATGATTTCTTAACCAACTGAACCATCTCATGTCAAATGCTGATGAGTGACTTAGCTGCCATTTGAAACTGAACCATCCTAAATGGCTTTCGATGATTGTATTTACCGATGCCAAAAATCAGCCGATCATCAGATGAAAATGAAGAAAAAAATGACATCCGCACTGTTAACCGATGTTTTACGACTCGTTTGTAGATTCCGATGACAAATGGATAAGTACCTGCTTTCAAATTGCGCGTTGCTATAGATAATAATAAAATATTCGACCTCTAGCTTTTAATTGTTCATATGCAAGTCCACTTACAATTCGCGGAATACGCTTACATTTGCGAATTCCGCTTACAAAATTTGCGGATTCTACTTACATTTGCGGATTCCACTTTCATTTTGCCGAATCTGCTTACAGTTGCGGAATCTAGAACAAATAGCTATACTTTGTTGTTGCGGAATCTGCTTTCCGTATCCCAAAAAACTGCACCCATTTTAATCGCATGTACTGAAATATTCAATTGATCCCAATAATTGAGTTTCATCATCCCGTGTACTGAATTGCACTGTTCATTCCAACACTTGAGTTCCGTCATCCCGTATTTTGATTTACTCATTTAATCTCAAAAAATGTTTTGTCATCTCGTCAACGAAATACTCAACTCATCCCAAAAACGGAAGATCCCTCAGTTTAATCTCTTATGCTAAAATTTGGTTAGGGTTTAAATTTTGTGTTTTAATCCAACAAGTAAGGGAAGACTCGCGAATAAAGAAGAGATGGACAATCTCTTCCAACACCACCGTGGGCCCTGCGGAGCATTGTCAGTAGGAGCATTACCCGCCCCAATATCAGTGAAAAGGATCTGAAGACTTTCTGATAACGAACTCGAATTGTTTTTAATGTGTACAGTTTCTTCAACGAATGTGTACAAATGTCTAAATGTAATAATTGACACTTTGAAGCAGGTTTTTCTCGCAATTGTAATTTGTGATCTTAATTTTTATCTTATAGTCTGAGTAAATAATTGATTTACTGAAGTTCAGAAAACACTATGGGATCATCTTCGTCTCTGAGCGAAATTGAATGCGCCGAGTCTCAAGAAATGAAACGTGCCCGATGTGTTGTGACGAGGGGAGACTCTTATTTTAGATACACGATGTGGAGGTGGCACATAAGCTGTGCTTCGCTTGCTGGAGAAAGGTGGCGGCTGAGTTTCACCCAGAAGGCGCCGTCTGTGGGCAGGACATGGAGCCACCCAGTCGGTTCTTACACTCGTAACTATTGCTTTTGACCTTGTTTATTGTTAAGCTAACTAAGACTGGTGCCATGTGAACAACCACTCTTTTCCACCTTTGACCACTAACTTGAACCTTCTCAATGTAAACCACAAACGAACATTCAAATCTTCCTCCACATCAACTATGTTTTACCTTTGTTTAGTTCCTCTGACGATGACACGACAGACGAGGATGAGGAGGCAAATGTCTCGGACGAGATGGTAAGGGAGATCGTGCTGCCGTTCCGGGACTGGGACTCGGAGCTGGAGCCACAGGTGATGAGGAGCGTCTCTGACTTTGATCTGTTCTCGAGCACGCTATGGTCTGGAATGGCCTTATCGACTCCACCAGTGGTGACGACGCCTCTGATGACACTAAAACTAATCTGCCTGCTAATCTGCCAGGCCGGACCCGAGGCTGCGGTCGAGAAATACGAACCCAGACGCCCTCCTGGAACAAAGATGAGCCGTGCAGAAATGGCCTTGACGTGACGACCTCCTAGTGCAGGAACCAAACAAGCTGGATGCGACGACCTGGTACAAGCAGGAACAATTGGCGACGAATGTGTGCAAAATTGAGTCGGAGGATGAGGAACCCGTATTGACTATTTCAATTGTAATTCTGTTGCTTCAATTCTAATAGAATGCGTAACTGCTGTTGATCTTGTCAACTGGATCCAGTCAGACTGATTTACTGACCAACAAGGATACTAGTTAGTTCCATCGGCTAAACCTATCAAGGGGTTCTAAAGCCAATTAACAGGGCCTGCGGATAATTGCCAGTTTGACAGCCGAGTGTGTGGGGACAATTTCCTTGACAGAAATTTTGATGAAATATCCCGAGGAACTCATAGCTAGATGGTACAGCTTAAAGGAAAAAATTATCAGTGTAAATGTAAATTAATTAGACTCCTAACCACCAAGTGGTCCAGTTTTCAAATCAGTTTAACCTGGCATCTGTCATCAAGAATAGGAATATATACGATCATTTACGACAGATGATGTTCAAACTTTATTCCGATCAATGCCGCCAATGCTCTGGAACATCATTGATGCTGATGTTTCCTTCTCGGCCGCCAGGAAATTTTCTGTTCCAAAAGCAGTCAATGATGTGTCGTTGGGACATATACATAATAGGAAGTACGAGAAGACAGAAATACCGACGAAGGAGTCAAGCTACCTGCTGTTATCTCAGGCTGGTGCAGTAGCACCATTTCACCAGGATTTCTTCGGTCTATCTGTGATATACATTTTAGTGAAAGGTTAAGCAAAGTTTCGTGCAAATTTTTTTCAATGAAATAAAGAAATCTGTTCCATTCAGTTCTTTTTTCTTATAGACTATAAGACAATTTAACAATTTATTTTAAGGCCCGTCGGTCAACAACAAGCAGAGTTTCCAGAAATATCAAATGCAGCAATCACTGGGTTGAAAACCAATGTTTCCCGGGGATGAGCGTCGCTGAGATGCTGGAGGGTGTCAGAAAGTTGTTTCTGACGGAGCTTCAGGCCCTCGCTATGCCAGCTGGCATGATACAGTTGGTTGAAACGCACTCAGAGTCAGTGGCTCTGGCTGTAATATTCATCCATCGTGGACACCTGCTGACGGCTGACACAGTTTTTCGACACAAGCGGTAAGACGAAGAGCCCTTCGGCAGCTGCTAACTTGCTTTTCCGATTTTGGCTTCGAATGAGCTTATAGTGCATCCGTGGATAGTATCAAAATTAAACTGATACATTTTTGTCGAAATAAATAAAAAAATTAGAGAAAGGAAAATTTATAGCCCCAGAGACACGATACCGCCACAAGAATTAAAAGATCTAGAGGAGGTCTGGAGAATTCTCAAGGTGCACGACAAAGCCTTATATAACCACCTTACCAGGATAAATTGCGTGAGTAGCTTTGAGCGAATTTCATCCCAGATGCTTAATTATATTTTTCCGTATCCCAAAAAACTGCACCCATTTCAATCGCATGTACTGAAATATTCAATTGATCCCAATAATTGAGTTTCATCATCCCGTGTACTGAATTGCTCTGTTCATCCCAACACTTGAGTTCCGTCATCCCGTATACTGATTTACTCATTTAATCTCAAAAAATGTTTTGTCATCTCGTCAACGAAATACTCAACTCATCCCAAAAACGGAAGATCCCTCAGTTTAATCTCTTATGCTAAAATTTGGTTAGGGTTTAAGTTTTGTGCTTTAATCCAACAAGTAAGGGAAGACTCGCGAATAAAGAAGAGATGGACAATCTCTCCCAACACCACCGTGGGCCCAGATACGCATTCAGTAGGAGCATTACCCGCCCCAATATCAGTGAAAAGGATCTGAAGACTTTCTGATAACGAACTCGAATTGTTTTTAATGTGTACAGTTTCTTCAACGAATGTGTACCAAATGTCTAAATGTAATAATTGACACTTTGAAGCAGGTTTTTCTCGCAATTGTAATTTGTGATCTTAATTTTTATCTTGCAGTCTGAGTAAATAATTGATTTACTGAAGTTCAGAAAACACTATGGGATCATCTTCGTCTCTGAGCGAAATTGCATGCGCCGAGTCTCAAGAAATGAAACGTGCCCCATGTGTTGTGACGAGGGGAGACTCTTATTTTAGATACACGATGTGGAGGTGGCACATAAGCTGTGCTTCACTTGCTGGAGAAAGGTGGCGGATGAGTTTCACCCAGAAGGCGCCGTCTGTGGACAGGATGTGGAGCCACCCAGTCGGTTCTTACACTCGTAACTATTGCTTTTGACCTTGTTTATTGTTAAGCTAACTAAGACTGGTGCCATGTGAACAACCACTCTTTTCCACCTTTGACCACTAACTCGAACCTTCTCAATGTAAACCACAAACGAACATCCAACCCTTCCTCCACATCAACTATGTTTTACCTTTGTTTAGTTCCTCTGACGATGACACGACAGACGAGGATGAGGAGGCAAATGTCTCGGACGAGATGAAAAAGGAGATCGTGCTGCGGTTCCGGGACTGGAACTCGGAGCTGGAGCCACAGGTGATGAGGAGCGTCTCTGACTTTGATCTGTTCTCGAGCACGCTATGGTCTGGATTGGCCTTATCGACTCCTCCAGCGGCGACGACGCCTCTGATGACACTCAAACTAATCTGCCTGCTAATCTGCCTGCAGGCGTGACTGCTAATCTGCCAGGCCGGACCCGAGGCTGCGGTCGAGAAATACGAACCTCTGGGTCATCCTCGTAAAAGTTCAAAATCTCAAACTATATTACTAAATGGTTCATCACTAGTTTATGAGAAAACTGTTCTTTTAAGACGTGTAGTATGCTACAGTATTCTTCAGTATGCCGTACAGACAGTATGCCCTCACTTATCATTAAAGTTCAAAATCTCATATAACAAAGTATAGTATTGAAATAGTTTATGCCTAGTTTATTAGAAATTTGTTTTTTTTTAGCCGTCACTCATCAGCGCTTCTTCCCCAGATTATACCATAAATGCTAAAAATAGTCCTACTTATCAGTGAAGGTTCAAAATCTCAAATTCGAAAAAATTATAATTAAAAATTCTATGACTAGTTGATTAGAAAACCTTCTTTTTTTAGTTAGGTAGTATGCTACAGTATGCTACAGTGTGTACAGACAGTATGCTACATTATGCCGTACAAACATAATGCCCTCACTTATCAGTAAAGTTTCAAAATCTCAAATCTCACAATATATTTTACTAAAATAGTTTATGACTAGTTTGTTTATCAGAAAAATGGTTTTTTAGTCGTCACTCAACAGTGCTCGCCCCTACAGTATGCCCTACAATTATTCAAAATGCCCTAATCATCGGAAAAATTCAAAAGCTCAAATCTCAAAAAATATTACTAAAATAGTTTATGACTAGTTTATTAGAAAACTATTTTTTAGTCGTGTAGTATGCTACAGTATGCTAAAATATGTACAGACAGTATGCTACAGTATGCCGTACAGCCAGAATAACCTCAATTATCAGTAAAGGTTCAAAATCTCAAATCTCAAAAAATTTTACTAAAGTTTTTCATGACTAGTTTCTTAAAACCTTTTTTTTTGGCCGTAACTCATCAGCGCTCGTACCAGCTCTATCTGAGTCACTCAGCCAGAGTCAGTCACTTATCACTCTATCATTCAGTCAGCCAGACTCTTTTTAGTCACTCGGTGATTCGGTCAATGAAAGTCATTTCATCAGACAGCTTTATCAGAGTCACTTTTCAGCCTTATCGGAGACATTCAGAGTCAGTTACAGTCAACCAACGTCCCTTTCTTTCTGTATCTAAAACTGTAGATTCAGTTATTTTTGTTCTATATTACCTCTCTTTTTTGAGAAATTTTACTGTTTCCAGCTGTGGGGCATTTCTGTTGGGCCTTGTTTTAAATCTTATTGGTGCTAAGCATAGTCATTAAATTAGGTAATTTTTTTAAGGATAGTCATTGAATTAAAACACCCAAGTATTTTTGTTTGATTTAGGAAAATTGGCTCTTTCTGAAGCTAATTGTTATTGGTTTTCGGAATATTCATGTCATAATAATGATGCGCACAAATGATTAAAATTTTGACTGTAACTAAACCTGGGATAGATGTTTACATTCAAAACGGGCTCCTGAGGATCAAATTTTGGTGGTCTTCTTTTTTTTTAAAATTTATAGAAAGGTATCTTCAATTCTCATTTTATTAACTCACTGTTCATACCTCCTTTTTTTTCTATAATTATGTCAACATTTGCCGGTCGAATATCAGAATTTCCTGTGGTTTCAATTGACCGCTTCAATGGTGAGAACATCAAGTCGGTTTATTTTTTCGCACTTTCATACAGATCACATGGTGGGCCTTAATGAGCCTGATCTCTTCGAAAGCTAAAAACACTATAAATTCAAAAGTTATTGTCATAAAGTTTCGGCTGCTTTGTTGACTATATTGCCGCTTTATTTTCATTTAACTCCATATATAATACCACTGGATTCAGATAATGAGATAACACTGAATGTTTCATCGGAAGGGGACGAGACTCATACTTTAACTGTCACTCTCATTCCTGCAGATCACTGTCCAGGTGCAGTTATGTTCATACTAGTTTTCAAACAGAAATCTGCCCTTTTTACTAGCAATTTCAGTGGGCAAGTTGGTCATACGAAGCGATTAAATCATTTGTATACAAATAACAAGAAGCTGCTGTTCACAGTTTTGATATTATTTACTTTGCCAAAACGTTTTGCAAATTGTATCCCAGATCCATTTCTGCAAGCCGTCGTCTGCGTCTGCAAACTTAAAACTGACTTGCAAGCCGGGTCATCCCAAGTCGAGAAGTGCCTACAATCATTCCAACCGCAATGTTCTCAACAAAAAACGAGATAATGCCTGTGAGATTGGTTAAAACAGTGTCAGAGAGAACCATTTGGTACTTTTATTCTTAGCACTCTTCAGCTGACGAAATATTTGATTTCCTTTCGAATCTGCAGTTCGAAAGTATTACACCCTTTGTTTGTCCGAATAAAGATACTCCACTTGACTCTCTGAAAGCTTTTATTTTAAATATGCACAAACATCAGAACCCAAACATGTCAAACGATGCGAGTACAAAGCTGTGGAGTGAGAAAATGAAATTCAATAAGAGATAAACGCAAACTTTATCTAGAGAATTTTTGAACAAACTTACCAGACTACCAAGAGCCATTGAGACAACAGAGACGCTTCGTCGAAGGTGGAGATTTCGAGGGAAAGCATTCATAAACAGCCGAAACAGCCGAGGAGACAGGAGAAAACATAACAGAAAGTTGATCCATTTGCTCAACAATATTTAAAATCAAAATTTTATTTTTCGTACTCTAGTTTTTACCACTTGTATACGTTTTTCTTTTCAGTTTAAAAAAAAGAGGATATTTTAATCCAGTTTTCAGAGGATGTTCCAGTTCAGCTTTCAAAAATACAATTGAGCCGCCCTTTACCTCGTGTCGAATACTTAACCATCTCATCTCAAATACTGATGAGTGTGATGATGATTTCTGAACCAACTGAACCATCTCATCTCAAATACTGATGATGATTTCTTAACCAACTGAACCATCTCATCTCAAATACTGATGATGATTTCTTAACCAACTGAACCATCTCATGTCAAATGCTGATGAGTGACTTAGCTGCCATTTGAAACTGAACCATCCTAAATGGCTTTCGATGATTGTATTTACCGATGCCAAAAATCAGCCGATCATCAGATGAAAATGAAGAAAAAAATGACATCCGCACTGTTAACCGATGTTTTACGACTCGTTTGTAGATTCCGATGACAAATGGATAAGTACCTGCTTTCCAATTGCGCGTTGCTATAGATAATAATAAAATATTTGACCTCTAGCTTTTAATTGTTCATATGCAAGTCCACTTACAATTCGCGGAATACGCTTACATTTGCGAATTCCGCTTACAAATTTTGCGGATTCTACTTACATTTGCGCATTCCACTTTCATTTTGCCGAATCTGCTTACAGTTGCGGAATCTAGAACAAATAGCTATACTTTGCTGTTGCGGAATCCGCAACATAACAAATGTGCCGACAAAAACTACGTTACAGGTTATTTTATGCGGAATCCACTGAAATTTTTTTAGTGGAATCCACTGGCATTTTGGAACAGATTTAAAGACTTGTCTCTGGAATCCAGGAACATACAGACGCAAAGTTGTGCGCCTATCTAGTGCACAGTTTGGCCTCGTAATGGTTCTCAATTTTAGTAGGCTTGGTACTTGAATCGTCATATAATCAATTATTAACGCTGGAAACTGAATGTGGGTTCTCATGGGTCATAATTAAAATAATTTTATCAATTCTGCAAGTATTCGTTTTACTGTCCTTGAAAAGGAGACATAAAATTTGCAGTCGAGAATGTCAAGCAGACCCAATTTTGGTCGCGAAGTTCGAAACATAGGCCGAGCCCAATCCAAAAATAGGTTGAGCACGTTCAAAACATCAGTTCAATAGAGTCGAAACACACCCGATTTTGGTTGCGAAAGCCGAAACAAAGGTTCGAGCACAGCCGAAACATACACTCAGGATGCGGCTGGTTTTCGAAGAAAGTGATTACCCGGGTTCAATAAAAATGCTAGTCATACAATTCTTATGTATGGCTTATAGATTTCATACATTTAAAAAAATGCATGAAAACGATATGATTAGCATTCTCGCAAATATGAGAACTGAATGATTAGCATTTTATCATAAGCATCCCAAAATTCGGCCGAGAAAGTCGCAACGTACCAAAAGTCGGTCGAGAAAGTCGAAACGTACCAAAATTTGGTCGAGAAAGTCGAAACGTACCAAAATTTGGTCGAGAAAATCGAAACGTACTAAAGTTTGGTCGAGAAAGTCGAGACATACCAATTTTTGGTGGAGAAAGTTGAGACATAAATCGAGAACCTCGATCCGGGCTGACTTACTAATCATTTTCTGCATTATTATTTCAGATGAATAGCCGACTTAGTCTCGTGTTGTACTTTGCGCTGACTCTCACCATTCATTTCACAACTTCTACCGTTGATCTCTGCTCTTCCCAAATAGGATTGTCAGGTAAGATTTTGTCTGAAGCTAATTAGAGCACAAAAAAAACGTATAGCCCTTCAATCTACATTGCTTTTTGTCTCATAGCTGCTCGAATAAATAGATAAAAAAGAAAAAAAAAGTTTCGAAAAACCCTTACAGGTAAAAACATGTACCAGATAAATGCGCTATAAAAGTAGCATCAAAACTGTGAAGTTTTTCACAGCTCGCCAAGTTCAACGTTTTAAAATGGCGAGTTGCTTTGTTCTCTAGTAATTTTAAACAAAACCTAAGTAAGTTTTTGTGGAATTTATTCAACTTATTTTCATCTTATTTTCAAACTGTTGCAACCTAATCAAACTTAGTAATATAGTTTGATATGAAACAGTCGTTTTCCAGCTTTCGCGAATCTTAGTTAAATTTCATTCGCCTTCACATCCCTATATCATTAAATAAGCACTTTGACTGATTCTACCAAAGGAAACCAGGACTCATCAGCGTTGGATGAGATTCAATAAATTCGAAAAACGAGCTCCCCAAGTTGACCTCAATTGACCAAAAATACTAATCATACACTTTCGTACACTTAGTCTATGGAAAAAGGCTAGGCATTCAATTTTCATTTTGTTTGAAAAATGAGTTTGATCAAATTCTGAAAGTAATTTTTGTTGTTTTGGTATCCAAATTGGGGTCTCTCTTTGAAAAGAAGGGAAAAATTAGCTTGAAAAAAATACTAATCATAAAATTTCATATATAGAAAATGTATGATTAGCAAATAAAAAATTTTTTTAAGAAAAACCAATAAGCGTTATGTGGGATGCTACAACCGGAAACTTCAATTTTTTTTGGTTTCTGAAAAAATTTCTAGACATACCGTTTCCATATTTTTCCAGAATCAACTGAAAACAGCGGTCTTGGCTTTTACTCAGCAGGGGTTAAAAAATCTATGGTTTTGTTCCGACCATTTAAATTAAAGAGTAGTATTGTCATAGGGTGTGCTCAATTTTTCGAAAAAAAATCTCGTATCAAGAACAATTGAGTTGAGTTCTTAGGTCTAACTCATAGAGTAATTTCGGATAGGGTACACCGTCTGTTCGTCACGCTATCTTATTTTCGGCCGGATAGGTTCGTGCAAATCTTACCGATCCTAATCTTTCTCTTATATCTACTAGTTAGGCTCAATAGATCTAGAGTATACTGGCTTATTGTGATTGCTATAGTTCTCTTGGAGAGGTAACTAATTTCTAAGAAAAATTCAAATCTCTCTGGTGCTGAAATTACAAGTTTTTTTGAGCACTTACAAATAAGTGGGTTGTTAGTTAGATGGATCATGATTGGTTAATACTAAATATTTTATAGTGATAAAATATCTAATTTATGACCAATAATAAAATGTAGTTTAGATCTGGTTCCACCCATCCGGGGTTTACAGTGTTTTTTTTTAAGATTTATCATCTTCTTTCTGCAAGTGTAGGATGGATGATGATCGTTGGTATTTGGCAAACATCATTTTCTTATTTGGTTCCTCTTCAATCTGATTCCCAAATGGTCTGCTATGACTGCTTGTTCTGCTTTCGTGGAGATTTGATTGAGTATCACTCTCGTCTGGGAATGGCGTGAAGATTGTGTTTGAAGGGAACGCCTTGTAACTCGGATCTGTACGTATACTTGAACATCGAGGTTTGTCATTGGTCTGATTCAATGAAGCCCTTTTCTGCGAAGTCAAGTCGTACTCTAAATCCTTTGAGTCGTGATTGTGAGCGGCATGTTGGTTGTGTTTAGCCATTCTGTAGGTCGAGTGCGATGGGGTCGTCTAGTCTTTGGATGTTTGTTTTTGTAGTTGTGTATGATCTATATACTGCATATTATAATTTACATTTTATAAAAATTTGTTCATTTAGCTCTTTAGTTATGATTTTGGTTAATTGTTTTCACAAAAGCGTTTTAGTTTTAGCTCAGTTATTTTAATAAGTTACTCACTCTTGAGTACCTCCTGTTAAAAATACATTGTGGTCACAAAGCGTGGGTGTAGCACGGTGGGTTAGGCCGGCTATAGAGCATGCTCAGGACGTCCTCTCTGGTGGGTTAGGCCAGGAGTTGGAGTATGTTATCATGCTGTTTCTTTGAGAGGTCCTGCTTTGTGCTAATATTTTATGTTCTGTTTTTTTTTCTGGTTTTTCTTTTGTTACTTTGGTTGCGTCCTTTTTCAAAAATCAAATTGTTTTTAGTTTGGGTTTGTATTGCGACTTTTTGGTGTTTTATGATTTCTTTCTTAGATTTGGTAATAGTCTTTAAAAGAATAAACTATCCAGTGTTTAGCTGGTTCAATCCGGTTTGGGTATCGTGGGTTTTTTTTTTCTTAGTCATGCTGTTATTTGGGATTTATGGTGTTTAGTAAGCTGCGTTGGTTAGTTTGGTTTATTATATAATTTCTTTCCAACCGGGTTAAAGAAAAGTTGGAAACTTGTTATCGCTTGTTTGAGTTGTTGTTAGTGAAAACTTAAAATTTGAAATAATTGGTTTAAACAATTCTTTGTGGGCGAGCTGTGCGATTTTGGATAGAATTCTTGTGCGAAAAAATGAAAAGATATAAAAGTTAGTACTGCTTACTTCTTTGTTATAAAATTACTGCTTAGAACCTGAATTTTACTGCTTTTGGGAATCTTAAAATTACAAATTTTCATCGTATTTTAATTTTACTAGATTTGGGAAAATAGTTTATAGATTATTTTACTACTTTGGTTACTAATTTTACTGCATAATTTAGTGCTGATGGTTTAATAGAGTTTATTCGAATAAAAGAGTTTCTCTTTTTATTTGTTTTTTCACTTGTTGTAGTTGATCGTGGTGTGGAGACTAAAAAATTGAGTTAAACATTGAAAAAGATTGGTTGGTTTGATTTTTAAATAGTTAGTTTTAAATTATGCAATTCATATTTACCTAATCGTCTGGGAAGAAGCCGTGTGGAAAAAGTTCGTGAACAAGGTCTGATGTTGTTAGTAATTTGGCTAGTATGCGTATGATACTTTTATTTTTAGTTTGAAGCAGTGGCCAGAGCAATTGGAGTGCTTTTATGGTGTTTAGTTCTTCGGTGCCTACTGCAAATTCATGAGGTGTGTTCTGTATGAGATTGTAAATTTTATGATTGCATTTAGTGTTGTGAATGAATACTAATATTGGTATTTCAATAGGTTGAATGTATTCATGCGGGATTATTAAGGGGCGGGATTCTTCGTCGTTGAAGGTCTTGGTGAGGGGGCAGAATAAAAACATCTGGGTGATTGGATCATAATTTCGGAGGATGCCTTGAAAGTTAGTGTTTTTAATACAGTATGTGAAGTTTAGGAAAAATGGTGAGGTGTATTTAGAAAAAATAAACTGAAATCTGTGGTGTTGTCGTGATGGTGTGTGTCAGTCATAATGATTTTGTATAAAACGATAATAAGTGTAGGTGTGCGTTTGTTTAGTTCGTAACATGATGTCGTGGGAACAGTGCAAATCACGTTTTTTTGGTGAGAGAAAGTGAAAGATCAGTGAAAATGGTTGAAATTTGTCATAAAATGTTTTGTACGCCTTTATACTCGATAGTGCTTCTGAAATAAAGTGGTCATGCATTTTATCTAAGATTATCTAAGTGTGAATACGTAGGATGTTTTTATGAAAATTTCTCTGTTAGTTGTGGGTTTGCAAAACGGTCGTCGTCAAGAAATTGATCTTGGTTGGGTGTGATGATGTTATGATCGTAATATTCAATTGAGTAATCGTTAGCTCCTGGTGCTTTAACGTTTTTAGTAGTTTCTTATATCCTTTACATGTAAATTGTCGGGGTGTTAGTGACGTGGTTAGTCTAATTAATTCGTTCTTGTTTCTTTCAATATCGTGTGTGGCGTTATGAAGTGGTAAAGAAAGAGTGTTAGTAAAATTATAATAAGCGGTCCAATGAAGTGTGGGTATTAATACAGGTTCATCTACAAAATTATGTGGTTCAGGGTTAGGGTCGGATTGGTTTAAGGTAAAATGTGGAAATAAGGGTAGGGTTACTAGTATTGGGGTGGTCTGGATGGTTAATTTATTCTCGGGCGGTTCCGGGTTTGGATGGAACGGGTGATTTGGGAGTTTGCGTTTAAAAATTCTATAAGCTCGGTTAGTACTAGTGGATGTTTCTGTTGTTGTGGATGACTGAGCTAATGATGGGGTATAATCTGTAAGTGGTGTTGGTGTTGGCGGATTGGATTATTTTAATATTGATGATAATTGGTAAGTATTAAGAGTGTTGGGGTATGGTAACTGTTGTTGGAGTGTTAAAAAATTATCGAGTTCTTCAGAAATGTGTATATTTTCTGGGGAGTTATTGTTTGATCGATCTGAATGAAATGGGGAGTAGGTTGGGGTTATTTGAGAAACATGGGAAGGAGTGGAGTGGGATGGAAAATGGTGTTGAGGCTGAATGGGTCGAAAGGGGGTTTTTCAAAAGGTTGAAGAGTTGGTCTGGGTATAGGTAGAAGAGGATGGTTCGGAATCTGCGAATTCATCGGGAGTTTTTAAATCGGAGTTATTAAATTGTGATATTGTCTGAAAAACTGAGATGTCTGAGTTAGTATTAGAATTCATGCCTGATGATGTATTAATTTGTGGAGAATCAGGTGGCGGAAAAGCAAAAATTGGGATAATGGGGATTTGACTTTGGAGGTTGGCAGGGTGGGATTTTGAGCGATGGAGGGATCCAATTTGTCTGCTCATCGTGGGCTAAAAAAATGATTATTTCGAGATTCAAAAGTGGTGGTATGGGTTGTTTAATAATTTGTTCATATGTATTGTCGTTTTGTGGGTGTTGCGTTACTAAATGTTGGATGGGGCTTTGTATTGTATTTGGTCTGAAATTTGAAAGGTTCGTGATTGCTAGACTTCTAAAATTTCAGGAAACTAACGATAAGGGATGGTTTTGAGGTTGGTTTGGTAAATGTGGTGCTGTAGGTGTTGTATTTGTATTATTATGTTCTTCGTCATAAGTGTTTGCTCTTGTGGATAGTTTTGCATTAGATTCTTTGATTTGTGCATCTAAAAGTAATTTGTTTATTGATGATGAAAATATTCCAAAAAATCCTGCAACTAATATGCGTGCTACGCTTGCCTGTCGGTTTACTTGTGTATGTATTGCGCATGTATTATAAATTCCTTTTAGTAATGAGAAAAGAAATCCAATAAAATTAAACATAGCGTATAAGATAGTCAAACTTTCTAAGATGTAACCTGGCCTTCCTAGAAAGGCAAGATTTTCGTTCTTCAAAGTTACAAAGTTAAAAATATTTATAGGTGAAATATCTTGTGGTCTATATTTTTCAGCATTTAAATATATGTAGTCTTTAATATCCTTAAAATATCCGCTGTAGTCTTGTGTATAAAAGTTTGAGAATCCTGCAGTTTCTGCAAGTTTTCTTAAATTTTGATCTTTTGATTGTCGTTGTATAGTGTCCATTTGTGTTAGTAGTTCTTGAAATTGTTCTAGAATGTGTTCTAAAGTGATGTTGTATATCGGATTTAGAATATATTCCTATCGATTGTAAATCGATATTAGGAATGCGAGCAATAGCTCGAATACTTTCTGGTAAAAACATTTTCAATGGTTGCATTAGTGTAGGGTATGGTGTAGGTAGGTAGTAATTTTCTTCGTCGGGGTTTAATTGTACGACGTTGTGGCTGTTTTCTGATCCACATGGGACTGCGGTATCCCAAAATTATGTTCGTCTTGAAAGTGTATCGAGAAAATGTACTTTATTTTTATAGAATATGGGGATTATTTTGTAACAACTATTATCTTAAAAAACATATAATGGTGATACTTTTTTGGTGCAAGTATAAAACCATAAGATGTTTCCTTCATAGTCCAGGAAATTTGATCTATTTCTGGATAACAAATACCCTGCGTAGGGTATTTTTAGAACTGCTTGTGCGAGTGATTGCAAAATCTGTGTTCTTTTCAATTCGCATAGTTGATATAGTGTTTCTAGATCAGAAAGTGAAATTTTTTGAAAAATTCCATTAATTGTGTAGTTTAATTTCATGTCTAAGTGAATGTCATAATGTATTGCGCCAAAATAGGTACTATTCATTAGTGATAATTCTTGTTAACGTGTGCTTTCACTGTCGTATGGTTTTAGTTTTCCAGCAGGGTTACCTGCGTTTTTAACAAGTATTTCGGAGTATGGTGTTTTATAGAGTGGATTTTTATATTTACAAGCTAATTTTGTTTCGTGATAGATTTGAAAACGTGTCAATTTATTTTCTATATTATGAATGTTTCTGAATTTAGTACTGTGTTGTCTTTTTTGAACTGGGTTGACTTTATCAAATGGGAGGGACTCAATTAAATAATGTTTATGAAATTTTATCATTCGAGTGGGTATTTTTGCTACTTGAAATGTTGTACAAGTGTCTTCGGGAAACCAAACAAGGAACAAGTAATCTTATTCCTTGATAATTTATGGTATTATCTTTTAAATCTCGTGTGAGTTGTATTTTTTCAAGTTGTATTTTCCAATCGAAAAACATTATTTCTTGGTATCCTTTATTTTTTGTATCTGCTTTGCAGTTTGAAGGGTTTTAGTTCCAATATGTCGTATCCAATGTTTATCATGAATATCATAAGTTAGTCGTCCGTGTGCGCCATTGTATGGGTATCTTTCGTCTAATTTAATATGTCCTTGATATCTTTCAAGTTCTGCTTGATGAGCAGAGTCGGTAAAAACTTGAAATTTTACTATTTTTTTAATTGAGTTTTTTTTTCTTGTTAAGTTTAACCTGATTAATTCGTTTTTTTTTTACAATTGTCGTGTTTTAGATGTAAAAGTCTTTCTATATTACTTTGGTAGAAGGATTCGTGATCAAGTCGCTTTTTATTTCCGTTGGAATCTTGTGAACAATGTACATTCTTCTCGGAAATTTGTAACCTATAAGTGTTGCTGCTCGGGCTTTTTAGTATAATGTTGCTATTACATTTGTGTTTTCGATAGGTTGTGGTTCTGATTCGCATTGTGTTACTTGGTTTATTGCTTGTTTGTGTAGTGTTTTTTGTTCGTTTTCTTCACAATCATAGTGTGTTACTAGTAAATTCTGAGGTCCTGTGCGATGAGATGGATTTGTATTTTGTTCGGAAAAAAATTAGAAAAAGGATATGTTGGAATGTAAAAATCTTTACAATATACAAGTGTATGATAATCCTGAGTATGGGTTATAAAATGTGATAGGTCCAATTGTGCTTTTGGTGTATCTATCATATTTAAAAGTTACTTCAGTTGTTATACGTGGGGGAGGTAGTGATTGAGTTTTTCAGGTTAAAGTTTTTCCTGTAAGTTTTTCAAGTTTTTCAGGTGAAAAGTAATCATCGATAATTGTAAAAGATTTTGTTTTGTTTATTGTTATTGTAACTATGTATATCGAATGATGTTATAATATTTTTATGAACTGATAGAAATAAAAACCGAAAACATTTGACATACACTTGTGTATTGAAATTAATTTCGATGTGCAATTAGAGTGTTTGTTTTGAGCTGTTATGTTTTGTTTAGTGGACTTAGGGGAAAAGGGTGTTGAACAATATTATTAAGTTTGACTGTGATTTCAAACTTTAATTGGAGACTGTTTTGTTGAAGTATTTGAATATTATGTTCTCGAATATCTTCGTGGATATCCTGTCTATATTGTAGTCTATTGAGTGCCCAACTTTGGAGTCGGCTACTTTCTTGATGTTGTCCAAATAGTGGGGGAGGTGTTACAAAAGTATTCCAATCTAACCGTAAAGAGGTATTTGACGATGATTATTCTTGGTATCTAGCGTCGAGATTGTTTGGAAAATTTAGGGGGAAAATTGTTGGTGATATTTGACTTATAGATGGTGTTGATGGAAGTGAGAGTGTTTCAGGCAAGGATGATAATGTTGTATCAGAAGAAATATCTATCGGTTCATTCACTAAATTGGGTTCATCTTGGGTATATGAGTGTGTTGTCCAATATGGTGTTCGTTCGGTTGTGTCTGGGGGTAGTAAAAGTATTTTCACGGATTTGCTCTGATGTTAGGGTTGAACCTAGATAGTCTGATGGGATATTTGAAATGTTTTGTGTGAAGTAAGTGTAGGAGTATCTGGTAATGTACTGCTAGAAAGTTCTGAGGTAGCTGGTGTTGGTGATTGAGGTACGCTAAAATGAACTCTGGGGGTTTGAAAATTCCTATTTCGTCTTGGATGTATAATTTGTCTGTTTATTTCAAGAGTATTTTTTTTTACTAATATGTCTTACTCGATTTAGAGGTTGTTGTAAGGTGGGGTATAAGTTATAAGTTGGTTCGCCTAAAGGTGCTTGTCGATGAGCTGGTTCTAACGGTTCAGATGAGCTTGCGTGTCGTTCTTCAAAAGTGTATGGCTTATCTTGAAAAGAAATGCGTGTTGATGTTTGGGGATTTTGGGTAGTTGTAGGTTTTACTGGACTTTCTTGGGAAGATGTTGGTGGGGACTGTTTTGGTGGTGGTTGATTAGCAGTTTTGAAAATGTGTTTGAGTGATCAATTTTTATAGGGAAAATTTATGCTTAATATAATATTCTTCGATAAAAAGAATTAAAAGAATAGTTGCTAAGGCGAATATGCCTACTGCCTTTTTTATACATTTGCATATTGTCATGATTAGGAAAATTATGAGCAATAGAAAGATATCTTTTCGGCTGAAAAAGGTTCGTATCATTTAAATAGATTTTGAGTTATCGTACCTGTGAATGTGGTCAAGGATTTGGAAAAGTTGGAGATATATTTCAAATAGGGAATTGAAAATTGAAAAAAGATTGCAAAAAATTATGAAAAAAATCATTAGGGGTTCGAAAGTTTCAATGAAAAAGAATAGCAAAAATTTAAATAGACTAGAAAATTTTGTGAAAAGATTTAAGATTATTCGTTTAAGAGTATCAGCTGTTAGAGAAAGAAGCATTTAAGAAATGATTCGTTTCGTCGAATATTTTTTAAACTTTTGGGGCGAAATTCAATTGTGGTAGGATTTTTTATTGAATTTTTGACAAGTGGGTTGAGTTTTGTCAAAAATTGTTGGGGGTTACTTTATGGTGTTAGGGAGGTCTTCTTGGCTTTGGTTTTATTTGTTGGATACTTTGGGGTATTTTTGAGATATTTGTACTTGGTTGTATCATGGTTCTTTTTTGCTTTAGGCTAATTTGCCATTTTTGGTTGGATGATTTTTGAGGTCTGAATTGGGAAAATATTGTTGACCTTTGCATTATTTGATAGGGGAGGGGTTGTAATATTGAAGTGGTGTTTATTTTAGTTGTCAAGTTTTAGCAAGGTGCTTTTTTTGACCTGAAGGTTGTAAAAATATAGTTATAGATATGCCTGGAGATTAACATCTGTCGGCTAATGAGTTTGTGTTAGAGACATTAAGGTGACAAATTTTGAGGAATTCTATTGGCTGAATTTGAATTAAAATTTATCGAGTGTGTTTCAGCATGTTATTACGGAAACGTGAATGTTCAAAATGATTAAAAAGAATATAAATCGTTAATGAAATTTAAGGTGGTTTTTGAAATTCAACTTTCCTTAAAAATTTAGATTGTGGTTTGAAAGTTTTGTAATTGTTTCGTGGTTGACTCTATGTTCGTGATAATTCTCTATGTTCGGATTTTTGTTGATGATCTTGTGGTAAGATATTCTGTCATTTTTCTATTTTTTCTTTCTTTTTGAGATACTTTTGGTTCTGGTGTGTTAGCTATTTGGGGGCTACGTTTTGTTGTTGGATTTGCTTTCGATTGTTTTTGTCATTTACGTTTTGATTTTCTTCTGTCTGTGTACTGTTTTGGACAATTTTTAAACTTGTGAAAGAATATAATTGAGTTAATTCACGGGGTGCGTACTCTTTTGGTTATAAGGTGATAGATTGTTGCGATGTTGAACATTTTCTTTTTAAGTGGAATCAGTGAGTTTGTATATTACTTTAGTAGGTTTGTCAATTATTTGGTATGGTCCTTTTTGAATTGGTTGTAATTTTTTGAAAATTCCTTTTTGTGTGGTGAAATTGGGTATTAAAACAAATGTTGACCAATAAGGTGATAGGTTGTTGCGATATTGAACATTTTATTTTTTAGTGGAATCAGTGAGTTTGTATGTTACTTTAGTAGGTTTGTCAATTATTTGGTATGGTCCTTTTTGAAGTGGTTGTATTTTTTTGAAAATTCCTTTTTGTGTAGTGAAATTGGGTATTAAAACAAATGTTGATCAATTTTTAAATCTTTGGCTGGCATTAAGCGTGAATTAGTTTGGTTGTTTATATTTTGTCTTTGTAACAATTTCTTTGTTACTTTTTGGTAGCTTTCATTATGTTTCTTATCTCTATTTAAAATCCATTCGGTATGTGTGCCGGAAGCTAATTTTAGAATTTGTGGGTGATGAAAGTGATCTTCATTATGGCTGTGTAATGGTAGATTATGGCATATTGAATCTTTATTTGATTGACAATGACCCTGTGTGTTTTTATGGGCATTTGCTGTAAACATTTTTGATTTTCGTGGTTTTTGATTAAAAACCATTTCGTATGGTGGCATTCCTAAAATTGTCGTGATTTGTGAATTATATGATAAGGGGAATAGTTTTACATCCTCTGACTATTCAGTGTATCGTGTATCATTTGCATTAATAAAACATCTAAGGTATTCTTGTAATGAACGGTTCATACCTTCGACTAATCCGTTTGTCCAAGATGCATGAGATGTACGCGGTTTGTGTTTATTGTTATTAAGTGACATAGTGTGATAATTTCATTATTTAAAAATTCTGTGCCGTTATCTGTGACTAGTATTTCGGGTAATCCGAATTTAGCTATCCAGTGTTCGTATAGTGTTGTATCTGCGTTACTGGGTTGAGTGCTACGTAGTGCGTAATTGCATCAACCATGACCAAAATGTAAAAATTTCCTTCAGAGGATGGTGAAATCGGTCCTTTTGTGTCAAATGAAATTGTATCATTGAAATATTTTCTTTGTCCTTTAAAATCTTGTTTTTGTGCTATTTGTTTTTTGTGCTATTTGTGCTATTTGATAATACAATAAGGTCTATTTAATTGTCATATTATGCAATCGTTGCATAATACTTCAATCCAAGTTGGGGCATTTGGGAAATAAAAATTTGGTGTAAAACTTGAGTAAGTCTTTTCTGATCCTGAGTGTCCTTTTGTATTCTGTGTATATGATATGTTGAATGCTATTAACATCATACTTAAAGCGAGACATGGGACTTAAGAGTCAGGTTGTTGATATTCTAAAAGATCTGTATTCTCATTTATAATTGTACTGTTAAATTTTCTAAAGTATCGGAGGAGTGTTTTATTTCCTAAAATTGTGTTATCAGCTTTTGCCGGTTTTGTTTTATGTTTGTGCCATGATTTGAGTTTTCTATTGACAGGGTCAAGATTTTGGTATATTTGTAATAGTTGTAGTGTAATCTTTTCTGTTGGTGGTCGAAAAAAATTTTCGACTTCTAATTTTGATAGGGGAATTGTGTCGAGTGGGTCATGAAGATCAAAAACTTGAATTACTGTATTTTGAATCATTTGTTGATGGCCCTGATAAATTTTCTTTTTCTATTAACCGGAAAGGATCCTTTTTATGTGGTTGTTGTTTTATTTTCTTTTGTTGGGTATTATTCTTTATCCAATGTGAATATGGAATTGGTTTAAGTGTGGATGTTTTTAGTAAATCAACTTCGTAGTGGTTGTTTTGACAACCTTATTAAAGCGGGAAATATTGTAAACTTTTTTTTTGTGATTGATCGATATTAGTTATTATTCTTTTAAAAATTATTCTGATCTTTTTATTTGTGGGTGGATGAAGTTTTTAAATTGCATCGATGCGTGATTTTAATGGAGTTATAGTGTTTCTTTCAATAATGTGTCCAAGAAACTTTACGCGTGTTAAGAAAAAATGTGATTTGTCCGGGGCTGCTTTCATGTTTTCGTTTTTGAGTATTTGATGATAATGTTCTAGAACTGTAAATGTTTCTTCTTTAGTTTGTGATTGCATTAAAACATCGTCTAAGTTTGTGATTGCATTTTTCTTGAGTATCAGTGGTCTTAAAATTTTACTCATAAAAGCTCAAAAAGCTGCTGGTCCTTTGGATATTCCATAGAATAATCTATTGAATTCGTTTTGCTGATTTCCAATAACGAATTGTGTTAATCGTCGTGATTTTTCGTCTAATGGCATTTAGTTGTATGCACTATTCATATCTGCAGTTGTGAAGTACTTACCATTGATCTTTGTCAGGATAACTTGAAATGGTTCGATAGGCCAATTGCATTTAGATTCGTCTATTAGTGAATTGAGATACCTAGCGTCTATAACTGTTTTTGGTGATTCTCCTTTTGCTAGGATGATAACTGGGTTGATGAAGGTGTTACCTTTTGGTTGTTCTTCTTTTTTTACGGGTGATATAATTTCATATTGTTCTAAAATGTCAAATATTCTGTTTACCTCATCATGTAAGTGTTTTGGCACTTTAGTTGCTCTTTGTTTTTTGAAAAATGCTTCAGGTTTTAAAGGTAAATGTAGTGATGAACTAACTTTTCCAACATCAAGTTTTGATGTTGCAATAACTGTTGGATATTTTAGTAGTAGTTTGGCTAATTTGTCGAATTCGTTCTGTGTTATTTGGAAGTGTTGAAAATTAAACATTGTTCAAAATTTTTGTTGGTCTTCTTTAAAATCTGTTATTTTAAACGTTGGTTTGAAATATGGTGTTTTTGTGAAATATTCCGTATTTCTTTTTTTTGTTGCTTATTATATTGTTTATTGATAATTCTTCATCAAGAATTGTTGATTGACAAATATCTAGTAGTTGTATTATATTATTGACTCGATATGCTACTTCGTTTGTGGACGAAGTTGTAGCATTTGTTTCACAATATCCTAAGAGTCCTAGAGGAAATGTTGTTTGCGATGGTGAATTATTATATACATGTAATGAACTAATATCGGAGTTTGAGTTTCTCATGTATTTTATGGATGAAACTGTTTTTCAAAAAAATTTGGGAATGGGTTTGAATTCGAGGTCTGACATAAAAAGTTGTTGTTTGTTTTGATTTTTATCCTACTGGTGAACTTGTTTGATTGAAAAATTATACACATTTCCTGATAGTGGTTTCAGGTATTTTCGTTCCTGATTGTAAATAGGGTAAAATTTGGATAATTGATGAGATCGTTACTCGAAAAAAAATATGAACTGGCTTGAATACAAGGTCTGACCTGTATCGTCGTTGTTTGTTTTGTTTCATTTTGTGTTGGTGGACTTGAGTTATTGAGAAGTTGTATGCGTATCCTGCTAGTGGTTTTATTGTTTTTGTTCTTGGTTATATATAGGGTTAAATTTGGAGAAAAATGGATGTTGTTTGTTTAATCTTTGGAAGAATGTTATGGCTGTATTTTTCGTTCTTGTATACTTCTCTTTCATATGGATTTTGTTATTAGAATGTTTATTGTGGGAATATATTTAGTTATAAACGGTACGCCAATGATATTGTGTTTTTTATCTGTTATGTGAAATGTTTGTTTAAATGGTTTGTTCAAAATTTTATTTTGTTCCATTGTACTAGTGGGGACAAGGAAAAGTTGGATTTTTCTATAAATAACTGATGTTGATCCCTGTGCTGTTGCTAATTTACTGGCTGTTTTCATGGGTATTTGGTTTGGATGTAATGTTTTGATTTCGTTCCAAGTGGTTATATTAATGATATTTGATTCTGCTCCTGAGTCGATTAAAAACTCTATCTCAAGATCTGGTGGTTGAAATTCTTTACTTTTTGGACTTTCTAAGAAAAATGGTATTGTTCAAATTTTTTCTCTTGGTTGTTTTTCTTGTATATTTTAATAAATATGATTTGTACTTGAGCATTGTACTTCGTCTTTTTCATCGGGTTTGGTTACAGCGTTACTTTCATTTACTTCCTGAGTAACTTCCTGAGTGTAATAATCATGAAGAAGTTCCAATTGATTTTCGTAAATTTTTGAACTGAGGCTTTGTTCATATATGATAGGTTCGTAGTCATTTTCGACAGTTATCATATTTACTGAGATGGTGTTATCTGTATCCTTTTCACTGTCTGTTGTTTCACAGTTAATGTGATTTAATTGTAGTTCAGTATTCTCTGTATCATCGACACCGGGGGGTCTGAAGCTGTTTCTTCTGTTGTTTGTACTTGATTAATTTGTCTTTGATGCTTCGGTGTATTGTTTCCATATCTGAGTTGTTAATCGGGGTAATGGTTATTATTCCTTTGAGGAGATTGGAAATAGTTTTGTTTATTGTTATAATTTGAGTTTCGATTTTGTGAATTGTTTCTTGATCTGTTTTGATAATTATCCTAGGATCTTTGATAATTTGATCTATTGTATGAGTTATTTCTTGATCTGTTGTTTGGGTAATACTGATTTCTGTTATTTGAATAGCTTCCATTTCTATTGTTGGAATAGTTTCTATTTCTATTGTATGATGAATTTCGTGATCTATCGTTGGAATAGCGTCTATTCCTAGGGTTTGAATGGCAACTGGTATTAAACAATTCTCTTCTGTTCGAATTCGATGGTGAATTGTTTTTTCGTTTTCGATTATTTCGACTGTGTGATCGACTATATCTTTTTTGTGAAACACTTCGTGAATTTCTTTGTTCTGGGGATCTACCTCTATAAATTGAGTTAAATGGTGATTGGTTTCTTGATTAGTTTGAATTACCTGGAAGTGGTTTTGCAGAGCTGTTATTACTGTGTATATTTTTGTTTGGAGGTTTTGGTCTTCTTTCATGTACATATAGAATGATTTATTCGGTTGTTTGTACTTTTGTGGTTTGTTCTGGTTATCTTGTTGCTTTTGTCTACATTCGGCAATACTGTGTCAGTATCTTCGGCAATAATTGCACCATTTCTTGAAAGATGTTTTACCTTTGAAATTTGGGTTTTTCTCATATATGTTTAGAATTTCAGTGATTTTTTAGATAGATCTACATCTGAATCCCGAATGAAGTTTATATGTGTAGTATTTGTTACGATTCTATTAGCATATTGTAATTTGAGATTCTTTTTCTCATGAGTTTCATTGAGATTTCTGCCTGTTCTAGTTTATCAACTAGTTTTCTAAAGTCTAAATCTGGTTCTCGAATTGAGGAAGGATGTGATGCTCTCTTTTCAATAGCTGTTTTCCTTAATTGAGGTGTCAGAGTCGTTATTAAGATTTCCGTCATTTTCGTGTTTTTAAAATCATGTGTGTTAAGTGAAAATGCTTTTCGAACTAGTGTTTTGTTTCTAGCTGCCAATTGTTTGAATGTTTCGTTTGGTAATCTGTGAATTTCGTTACAAAAAATTCTTCGATGTTGTTTGTTTCTTTCAGAATCAAAATTTTTGAAAATTCTTGTGTATATCTTTTCCAATCTGATTTTATGTCTATAGGTAAAACTGAAAACCATTTTTGAGCTGCGCCATCAAGTGTTGTTTGTATTAACGCTGTGCGTATATGTATCCAATTTTGACGAAGTGGTGTATCAATTGGTTCACGTCCTATATTAAAATCAAATTTGCTGCATTTAAGTAATCTTCTACAGAATATTCAGGGTCTGTGCCTGTAAACACCATCAATGGTTTATTTGATGTTGTAGACGATCCACCCCTTAGGTATGGATTCCTTGACATTTGTAGTGATTTTGCGTCATTTGGTATTTGAGAGAAATTTGTAACTTGAGTCTTTGTTATTTAAAGCTGTGGTATGTAATATGATAGTGGAATTTCATTTTGCATCTGAGTTGTTTGGTAATCTTGTGTATTCACTTGGTTTTGTGATTGAAATTTGTTTTATGAGGTTAAGTGATGTCTTGTTTGCCTTTGTTCGTTTCGTGTATATGGTTCGAAAAGATCTGGTTGATAGTATGGATCTGGTTGATCGATGTTCCAGTTATTGAGACGATGACTTGTGTTAAATCGTTGATTCTGATAATCATATTTCTCATCTTCTGAATAATTGGTTGATTCCTAGTCTGATGTTTGTTTGCTATGTTTTTGTTCTGTTTTTGTTATCGGGTAGGAATGAATTATAATTTAAAGGTGTTGCATCTATTGTAAGTGGAAATACTTTTACATAAACTTTGTGGATAGATATTGTACTATTTGCTTGACTTGAGATGTCTATTGGGATGTTCAGAAACAGTGGATGAGACCATTCAAGGTCCCAAACATAATCTGATTGTTCTGCAATGATAGTATCGTCATTGGTACTTTGAGGTCTAAAATGTTTTCTTGCTTGTGCAATTAAATCAACATTATGCGTGAAATAGTCAATTATAAACCATGCTAAGATTTTTTGTAAATCATGTTTAGCATTTTGTGAGACTTCAATGTTGGTAAACTGTTCACGGATTGTGTTTAAAATTGCTGAAAATGCGGCAATTTCATTTCTAATGTTTGTGTGTCTTGACGTTTGAACTGGTGACGTACTTTGTGTTTCCGGTTTTTCTAGTATGGATAACTAACTATATATTAATGCAAAAACTTCGTTAGTAAATATAGAATTTGCTCTTTGTTAATTTTAGTATTGTAAGTTTTTGATGTCTTCTGTGAATACTTTTGAAAGTTCTATGTCGATGTCATCTGATAACATATTTACCATGAAATTTACTTGCTGTACTGAGTTCTATGGTGTAAATTCCATATTGTTATGTTAGGTTACATATTCTTTTTAAATAGTGATCGGTGATTTGGCTTTTGATTTTTATTTCTGGGAATTCGGCTTTACATGGGCTAATTCTTTGTTCGAATAAATTTGCGATTAGATTGTTGCAAAATTTTTTTGTCCTCTATCATCAGTGATCGAAGTCATGAGAAATGGCAAAACTGATCTTTTCGTTTTATGACAGTTAGTGCCTAATGTTCAATATGTCTGATTGGTTGATTCCAATCGTATAGACGTACTGGTTTGTTTTTTTTATATATTTTTTATTCGTCTTTTTCTTTGTTTTGAAGTGTGTGATGTGGCTTCTGAGTCGGAAAAATATATTTGATCATGGATTGGCTAGTTTTTAATTACTGTGTCTTTTAGTTTATAGAGTGCGTCTAAATTGCTGACTTCTGATTCGGAGACTGCTTTTCTTCGCTTTCAAAATCTTTTTCATGTGATCTGTTTTTGTTTACTTCTACTTTTTCTTTTTATTGTTTGTCGTTTTGTTCGGATGTATCCAATTGTTTTTTTGTGCGGGGTAATTACGAGATCGTATTTTTCGTTGTTTATTTCACAATTGTGTAGTACGATTGTTTGTTTATTTCCTAAATTGCTCAGTGACATAAGGTTTAGGATGAAGGATGCAAGGATGTTATTAGTGATTTTAATATCCTAGATTGTTAGTCCTTAAGATTTTTGGGTTAGCCTAACTTGGGTCTTTTATTCAGGGTTGGAGAGAAAAAAATATATCGATTCCGAAGAATGATTGTTACTTTCTCGTGGCTATTCTAAGTTAGGGTGTTATTTTACTGATTCTTACTTAGGGGTAATGATTGTGTTCATGGGTTGGAGAATAGTAAATCGATCCACAAGGTTCAGGTATAATTAGAACGCAAGTAGTTCGTTAGATACTCTTTTAAACTTACTAAGATTAAGATTTATCCTGGGTCAGGTAAGAGGGGGGATCAAGTGAAGGATGAATAACCGAAGATCTTCACTGTTTAGCCTAATTAGAATGGTTACAGTGATTGAAAATTTTTTAATAGTCCTGGGTCTTTTGAAAGTTTTGGGTAGTGAATCAACGTTTGAGGTCGTTAGACACTTGATAAGTGGGTGGGGGAGAACAAAATTGTTCTATTTGATCCAAGGATAAGCCTTGATGATCAGAATAAAAAAAGTTTAAAGGATATAAAATCGATTAAGTTAATTTTTTAATTGAGATCCAAGGAAAGCCTTGATGATCTAATTTATATATTAAAAAAAGTTAAGTTAAATATTGATAAAATTTAGGATAGTTCTTTAAAAATAATTCAGTTTATTTGGTAGAAAGGTTTACTTTTTAATGATATTAGTGGTTTCATGATTGCTGTTATGTTTAGGTGATGAAGCTGGAGATGACAAGATGATTTGTATTTACTAATACTTTATGATCATGAATAATAATTTTTATTTTTATTTTCAATAAAAATATTTTTCAGATATTTTTTTTGAATTTTACTGCAGAGTTGAACGAAACGAATTGACGTGTTTTTATCAATTGTTATTGTACAATAGTAAGTTTGATTTAGCGCCTGAAATAATCATTGTCTGCAAATGAAAATCTGAAATCATTGCTAGTAAAAAAAACTCTAAAAATAAAAGTTTGTGTTGGCTTCTGCCGAACGACCATGAAACTCAATGGTAAGTTTCTATGTAGTCGTAGATCGTCTCTTGTCCGAGGTCTTCTTCCAATACCGGGTAGTTCTCGTATTGTACGGAATAGCGGCTCTGATCTATTGAGTCGTAGAGATATTTCGATTAAATTATTGTAACATTTTGAAAATGTTTTGTCTAATATTAATCTTTATTATTAGTTCTAAGCTAGTTTGTTTTTAAGGTCTTATTCGAGACTTATGATCGCACCAGATGAGGTGAGTTCTTAGGTCTAACTCATAGAATAAGTTCGGATAGGGTACACCGTCTGTTCGTCACGCTATCTTATTTTCGGCTGGATAGATTCGTGCAACTTCTTAGTCTAATACCGATCCTAATCTCACTCTTATATCTACTAGTCTCAGGGTGTTCAACTAGTCTCTGCTAGGCTCAAAAGATCTAGAGTATACTGGCTTATTGCGATTGCTAAAGTTCTCTTGGAGAGGTAACTAATTTCTAAGTTAAATTCAAATCTCTCTGGTGCTGAAATTACAAGTTTTTTCAGCACTTACAAATAAGTGGGTTGTTAGTTAGATGGATTATGATTGCCTATTATTAAATATTTTATACTGATGAAATTTTTAATTTATGACCAATAATAAAATGTAGTTTAGATCTGGTTCCACAATCATCGTGATGGTTTGGTTGACAGACTTTTTAAAGTCCTGTCTGAAGGGATTTAAGGCAACCAGAGTTTTGAAAAATGTCCCTTTATAGAAACAAATTGAGCCGGAAAAATTCAGATTGCTCGTTCATTCTAATAAGTAGGCCCTATAGGACCTGTTCGCTCGCTTTACCCGCTAGAAAGTAGCGTAAAAAACTTCTTTACGTTACCGAAAACCAAATTTCTACCTCGGGAAAACATACTTTAAAAACTTTATGGATCAGTTGTTTGACGCCCATTTTTTTAATAACCTCAAAATTCAACATGATATTATTTCTTTTTTTTTCGAAAATTTGACTTCAAAAGTTTTTCCAATGTTTTTTTTCTTTTTTTTTGTTTATTAATCAGTTTTTTGAGAGAAAAAGTTTTGTATTAAGTTCTAATTGTGATCTAATTCTTCCAGAGGAACCTATTCTGCAATTTACTAAGACTGGGGCGTTGATTTGAGCTTCATTGCTTCTGCTAGTGGTTCTACTTCTTGAACAATACGTTTCTTGTATGTTTTTTTAAATCATTTTTTCTAGTTTGTTCAGTTTTGATGTTAATTTTTTTTTACTTTCTGACACAAATAAACCAAACTGTAGAGCAAATAAGACATGTCCAAAAAAACGGTATGAATAAGTAATGCTAGAAATTCCAAAAAAAATCAATTCTCATTTCGTGGAAAGGTTTATTTCGTGCTCTCCTCATCTTTTGCATAATTTGGCGTTAAATTCAATAACAAACGATTAATTTTAGGGTGCTGGTTTCTTTGTCAAAGTTGAGAAATTGAGAAAGAAAAAATTTTTTCACAAAGAAAAATTTATTCGAAAAAATTCTAAATTAATTGAAATTATGTCAGCTGCTAATTATTTTCGTTTAAATTAGGCTCCAACTATTTCAAATATGGGACATATTTGCGTTATAAAATCATGCGCTTGGTTATCGGTCGAAATCTTGTTCATCAAGGCTTGGAGTTTCTTGATTGTTCGACCAGTTACTGCCTCTGGTTGCGACAAAAACTTGAATCTAATCTTTATACATTTGCTTAAACCTAGAATTCTCCAATTTGTTTTATTTTTTTTTCAAGTGTAGGGGGAAGTTTTAAAGAGTTATCATAAAAACCACAATATGGTAATATAATGCGTCGTTTTCAAAGACAAAACGTATGGTCGTATAGACTCTTCAGAACGCCAGATACGACATCAATCTATCCAACGGAGCCTGTCATTGCAGAGAAATAGGTTGGCAAAAGTTATGTTAAAAGCCTTCCTAGCTGAATAGAAGCAATGCAATATGTTGCATGAAAACTTAAAAAAGTCAGGGCGTAAAATCTGGTACTGCCTAAGATCGGAACAAAAGGTTTGGTTGATCGACCGGCTGTTTTTTCCCAGCTGTTTTCGAAGTTTGTCATGCAACAGTTTTGGATATCATCACCACCACTTCCGATTGATTATCTGCTCTATTCATCTAAAACACGGGTATCACTGCGTCATTTAACTCCACTCCCACGTTCGTTAGCACTTCGTTGACTATGGTTGATAACTCTACTACCCGAGTCGAGATTTTTCACCTAATTTGAAGCAAGATTTGAGCGGTTTGAGCGGTTTTTTTAGACAATTACGCTCAAAATCTTGCTTCAAAATGAGCGGTTTGAGCGGTTTTTGAACGGTTTATCTAAAAAAACCGCTCAAAAACCGCGCAAGATTTGAACGCTTTTGAGTGGTTTATCTAAAAAAACCGCTCAAAAACCGCGCAAGATTTAATAATAAAAAGTCGACCACGGTGGGATTCGAACCCACAATCTTCTGATTCGAAGTTAGACGCCTTATCCGTTAGTCTATGCTGACTTGCTGGAAGCATAATATTCGCTGTATTTGTTCTACTGAATATGTTCAATGTTTTTGACATACACAACAAATATACTGTCAGCATTTTGATCTCTTCGTGTTTCTCTTTGATGATCTCGTCCAGAGTCTCTTTATAAAGCAACTCTCCCGATCCGATCACTGGGATGGTCGGCAACTCCACCGCGTGGAACAGAAACAAATGGTCACCCTCTCGGTGGAAATTGGGGGGGGGGGTAAGTTGGGGCGGGGGGGAGTCTGGGACCTCGACCCGGGAAGACCGCTCAAAAACCGCTCAAAAACCGCTCAAATCTTGCTTGAAAAACCGTTCAAAAATCACCGCAAGAAATGAGCGGTTTTTGAGCGGTTTTTAAGCAAGATTTGAGCGGTTTGAGCGGTTTTTCCAAAAAAACCGCCCAAACCGCTCAAACCGCTCAAATCTTGCTGGAAAACCGCTCAAACCGCTCAAATCTTGAGCGGTTTTTGAGCGGGATCTCGACCCGGGTAACAAAAATTGAATTAGAGAACGTAGAAAACTAAAAGCCAAATTCCTTGAGACATTGAGGTCTATTTTCCAGAACAGCGCTTACGTTACGCCAACTGCCGTTCTGGAACGGTGCAATTGGATTTTTGAACAGATCCACGTAGCTATATGTCCATCTTACAAGGAATGCTGCGGGTTTCATTTTGTTTGCTCAAAGAACCCCGCACTGAGTTGGTTGCAGCAATGATCACAAGCTAATGGGTGATGGCTATCAATCGTTTCTTCTCTTGACGAGGATCCCCACCAGAAATTAACAAAAAACTACAGCAACTTTGTTGGCACTAACAAAACCTTTGTCTTGGCATCGCTGATTAAAATGCAAAAGCTTCCTTATCCCTCATTCACAAAGATTTTAAACGAAGTCGTTAACACGTTACCTGTATTCGTGTTTAACCGTTCAGATATGATCTGAACTTGATCAGGAGCTATCTGATTCCCCACATAATCAATGATAAAGAAGCTGAACCAATGTTTTCAAAAAGGCTAGCAATTTGATATCCTTCAATATTGGAGACTTACAGTTTCTCGATATCATGAAAGGTTTGGGTGGAGCAACGTTTTTGGACTCTTTTTAAATCCTATAAAGCGAGTTAGACAAAAAGGTTTTTCCGTTATGAGTGGTTTGACAGTGCCGACAAGCTCGAGAGTAGTAGATGTTGGAGCTGAAGGGGGGGGGGTGGGAACCTGCAGACCCACATGTATTAAGATAGGGAATAGAGCATCCGGTCTGCAGGCTATGTATTAAGATTGGGTATAGAGTCTACAATGTATTAAGATAGGGAATACCGATGGTAAGGTTTCAGTGTGATGGTAAGAGAAAGAAAAACGAAATTTTTTGTCTAATTTTTTCGCAAAAATCTCGGCGCGCGTTACCTAATTGGGAACAATTGATTGTTAATTACGTGTAGAATTAAGATTATATATTAAGTTTTTTTTGGTGGACGGTAAGTCAATTGTAAGAGTGTTTGTGCAAAAACTTGGAATTTTTATCAAATTAAATTTTTTTCGAAAAAGTTCAAAACACGATAAGGTTAGCTATTATTTGACCTAATTTATTAAATAATCTTACTTTCTATCTAATTGAAACAATGCTGAAACCTACTGAAACTTCAAAAAATTCAAATTTTTTGAGAAAAAATTGCAAAAGTTTCAAGTATTTGGAAACAATTGCAAAATTTCAAGTATTTGGAAAAAATTGCAAAAATTTCAAGTATTTGGAAAAAATTGCAGAAATCTCATAATTTTGGCTAATATATTGTTGCTTTTGATCTAATTTTAAACATACTTTTACGTATAGATTTTAAAAATAAGCTAAGACTGTATGTTAATTGGCGTTATGTTGAGACAATGATACAAATATTTGAATAAAAAAATGACTTTTTCAACAATTTTTTCTCAAAATATTGAAATACGATGAAGTTTACCTGAATTTGAGCTAAATATTTGGTTATACAATGCTCTAAACACTGAAAAGAAGGTTCATAGTAGCAGAATCAATATTGAAACTTCCGGAAAACAGTGAAATTAGTCGTAATTTTCGAGAAGGTAAAATAAAAATTAATCAAACTTACATGAAATTTTCCATTTCGAACCTTTACTTTGGTTTTTAACTGTTTTTTTTTGTCCAGTTCATGGATTATTTTTAGGAATCTCAATTCAAATGAACATTAAGGGTAATATCCTATGAAATTTCTAAATCAAACTCCATGATTCAACTCCTACTCATTTTTTTCTCATTGAATTACCCAAATTTGTACAAAAATTACAACTTGTGAGAAATTTTTCCTGTTAAAAATTAGAAATTTCTGATTATTGATAAAAAATGAACAGTTTATTGCTAAAGTTGTTTAAAATGGGATAAATGTTTCTTAAAAATTTAATCGATATTGGCTCAAATTCAACAAAAACTTCTTCATAACTGATGATTATCTCTCTGTTGCTTCTGCAACATAACTTTCAAGATTTTCCGTAGAGTTTTTCCATGTTTTAAAGTTATTCTTGCTTTCTGTTTAAAACATGTTTTCGCTATTGAACACACTTTACTAGAAACTTTAGTCAAAACTGGAGAATTTAGGAGGAAAATAGTATCAATTGAACAAACAATTTGCTAGCAGAGATGAAATTAGAACTGATACCGTATGATTATTACATTAAAAATGTTATTATCTTCCTCGAGGTTCCCCTGTTTAGTTGCTATTGTAAACTATTTAAGCAAAAATACACATTTTGGAATCATTAACTATCACTTTTCTTGCAAAATAATTATTAACTTGCTTTTTTTCTTAATTTATGACGGAAATTTTCTCAAAAATATCCAAGTGAGAAAAAATTGGTGCTAGTTAAAGCATTCAAAAATATATGTACACAATGAGAATATAAAGGTGTATTTTTACGATCTAAGAACAAATTAGGAGCAGCTCTATTAGTTATAATCTGAAAATCTCCGGAAATACGCAAGAGAACCTAGTTCCTAACATCTACAATATAAAAACTTCTGAAAGAGCGAGTCTCAAAAAATTGATTTAGCAAAGCAAAGCAGGGTGTAAACTGGAACAATTGTGTAATTTTCCGATTTTTATTAAGAAAAAAACTCTATGTAGTAAAAATGTAGTAATGTATTGTATATAGTGTTGTATATTCTATGTAGTATTGTGTAGCAAGGAAATGTAGATCTTGAAAGCAAGTTTTCGATTTATGCTTTATGTATCTTCTTCCAAAAGATGTCGAATTGGGTTTGCTTTTCAAAAATGATCTTCAAAACATTTGATCTTTCATATAAAGTACCAAATATATCAAATGATAACAATTTTTTCTAATGAATTACGGATAAATATAAGACTTTGAGAATTTTCATGTCGGATTTTTTCTCAAGATATACTTTATAAGCTAAATTTTAGTAAAAGTATCTCAAATCTCTTAAGGATTAAATTGAATTTCTATCTCATTTTAGCATTTTCTCAGTTTCTGCTTCATCTACTATCTACCAAATGAATCCAATTTGAGCAAATTTTTACTTGAAAATTGAATTTTAGATGGAAAAATGTATCGTTTCAACAAACGATCAATAATCCGAAGCTGAATTAATACCATAAACTCTTTACTAAAAAGCTTTAAAGGATTTTCTGAAGCTCATAACTGTATAATGCTGTTTTAAATCTGAATTTCTATTTTAGACTAAATTTTTAGTTGGAATGATGTATATCATTATCTTGAAACTTTCAAAGTTTAGCAAAATATACATTTTCTCCAGGTCATTTATCAATTTCTTTTCTGAAATCATCAAAAAATCAATAGAAAAACATAATTCTTAATAAGTCAAACCACATTATATGCTTAAAAAGCTCTGCTCTGCTCTATGAACACTTTTACAAGCACTAAACAAGGAAAACCTTAAAATAGCAACAACAAAAAACCTTTCAATTTGTTGATGTTTTCCAAATATCCAAGTTTTACAATTTTTAGGCGAATACTTAAATACTCATTAGCATATGTTATGCACTTTAAACCAAATTTATCACAACAAATCTCCGCAAGCTTGCAACCAATGGAGTTTTTACTGTTGATTAAAAGTTTTCGAATCGAGTTCCATGGAAAACTTCACGACGATTTGAACTCGATTTTTGCTGTCTTTAACATCAATCAAAACCTTTGATTAAAAAAATAAATGACAGTTCAGGTAATGTAATGAAAACACTGTATAATTACTGACTAGATGTGTCTGATCTAGATTGCTGAGACATTTCAGATTCAGTAAAAACTAATAAACATAGTAATTTCTAAGTTTTTCAAAAAAAAATTTAAAAATTTAACCTTTTCCTGAAGTGTGTTTGGAGTCTGCTGAGCACATAATTTAATATTATGCTGAGAATGCTTCTTCTTGAAATGATTAGCGAGTTCCTCGCTGCTATAAGTATAAAAATTACAGTTAGAACACTTCAAAACACCACATGTTCTACGATGTCTTGATGCATCTTTGTGAGTGTAATCCCTGCCACATTCAAGACATGCAATTCTTTCGTTTCTATTGAGTGGAGGCATCTCAATAGTAATGAAAAATTAAATGGGAGATTTAAAATGTACCAAATTTTTAGATAAGGTGAGTTGAATAGCCTCAAAAATTGAATAAAAGTAAATAAAAACAGCAAACTTATTAACCAATTGTTTTTAACGAGAAAGAAAATCAGAATGGATATGCTATTTAGCCTAGCTGAAATAAAAATCATCCAATCTAACCATGGAATTTTTAAAAGTATCAACCAATCAGAATCGAGCATTAATTACAAGGAAACTTTTATCTTTTCTGATATCAACCAATCAGAATTGAGCTTCAATAGTCATGTGTTTTTTGACAAATTCAATGTCCACCAATCAGAATTGAGCTTCAAAAGTCATGTAATTTTCAACAAATTCAATGTCAACCTATCAGAATTGAGCTTCAAAAGTCATGAAATTTTCAAGAAATTTAAAGTCAACCAATCAGAGTTGAGCTCTTCTTCTCATGAATTTTTCAACATTTTCTTTAACTTTTGTAGATTTTGAGGATACTTTCACAGACATTATTTGTGTTAATAACCAATCAGAATGAAGTAATCACAGATTTTAAAAACTTTGTAGATCAGAACCAGACTATGTTTATGAAATTTCCTAATCAATAAATTTTATTGAATTTTTCCAACATAACTTAGATTTGAAGTTTGATAACCTAGTGGGATAAATGAGATTTCTTGTCTAGTTTATATTGTTTTTTCGATATTCAATTCAAATTTTGAAATTTCGATCAAAATTTTTCCGATTTGTTCTATTTCTAACCAGTGAAAAAAGAAATTACCAAAATATACGTTTTTATCGTTCTCTTTTTGGTATATTGTAGTATAAACAACCGGAAGTCTATTAAATTTGGATAAACCATCAAAAGATATTCTGAAAAATCTGGATTTTGTATTTGTATCAAATTCAAAACAGTAATCGACTTGATGTTCCTTATCTCCAATTTCTGTTTCATAGGCTCTTCCATTGTTTTGTTTTTTACTGATCGACCACCCAATCTGAGTTAATTCTTCTAAATAAAAACATTGTTGATAAATCTGACAGTACTCTTTTTTTTTGTAATCTCCTCTCCATCTTTGTAACAAAACTATTGAACTTTCTGTGTTTCTATACAAATTAAAACTAATACAATCTCCATCAACTTCATCTGTCCACCACTCTTGTAGTTTTTTGTAGTAGTTCAATTTTAAAATCTGATAAATGTTCAATTCAGACATTGAAAACGCTTTTGATGGAAACATTTTTCTTACTGAAATATATGAAGAAACTTAAAAAACTCGAATTGTTTTATCATTTTTAAAGTTTTTTGAAATAACAGTTACCGTAAATATTTTTAAATTATTTAGAGTCTAATTAGTTTCAAGGAAATTCATGTAGCCAATAAAACCTCAAACTAAGGCAGAAAAAAATTGAAAATAACCAATGAAATTCAAAAAATCTAAAAAAATATTGATAATGTTTTCAACTAAATATACATTCTTGTTTGTAATTTTCTTAAATTGAGGCAAAATTTAGCTAAACTTTGATGAAAACAGTTATTAAATAAATTTAACTGTAATTTCATAAATAAATACAGGAAAATCATTTCATAATTGGTTAGTGTTTTATGTCAATTTCGATAAAATTGTATATTTTGTCTGACTTTTCCTCAGATATCATAGCTCTAAATATACACTTTAGTGAGAAAAAACAGTTTTGAACCAATAATATCTCAATTACCAAACATGCAAAACATCACAAAGCTTTACTGAGGTTTACAATTATCAACAAACATAAAGTCTCCCAATATTTGGGACAGTTCTTTGAATTCATTCAAAGTATAGTTGACATATGCAACTTGCTTCAAGTCTTCAATTTCCTTTGCAGTGAAGAGTTGAATCTGAATGTAGGGTGGCTTGCTCACGTTGTACTTCTTGATTGTGACACACACCCTCCTCATATTGTACGTTGCTATTTCATATACTCTATTACAGATGTCGAGCTCCTGATCCATAGTTGATTCTCTGCCAGATTTGGCTTCATATATAGGTACAAGTCCAAGATTTTCAGCATCATGAATAATAGTATTCCGTATTGCGGATATTGCTTCGCCTTCTTTTTCACTAAGATAGACTTGTTGAGACTTTTCAAATTGTCCCAAATCATTTATTTATAATAGTTGAAAGCACGGTTCCAAGCATATTTTTCCCTTGTAGGATTTTTGGAACCAAACAAATCTCCCAATTCTTTTTTAGTTTTTTGAAAATTCAATATAGTTGGAACTATCAGCTTTTATCGAGTACATTTTGAAGAACAAACTGATCAGATGAGGAGAAATGAGAGAAATGACTTTGAGTTTAAATGAAAATGGAGGTAAGCAGTATGAGTCATCGCCATTTCCATATATGGAAGTAGTACCAAATATGGAAGGATTTCCCTATATGGAAGCTGCGTAGGCGTTACTACTACTATATAACTCCACCATTTTCTGCAAAAATCATTTTTCCCAATGGCAGCTGCTATGTGTCAAGCTCTTCCCAGCTTTTATTCAGATTATAATAGTAAATCATTGTTTATTTCTGTTTCCAACGATTTTTACGAAAATACATAGTAACCCAAGATTATTGCGTCTCTACTCACGATTCTTTCTGTTCCTTGGGAAATTGCAAATTTCATATAATTTTAATTGGAACTTCCCTTAGCCAAATTCTTCAGAGATTAGACAAATATCAATACATATATCAAGAAATTGATTGTCTTTACACTTTGTACAAGCACAGATTCTTTTCGAGTATTGTCACATCAAGTGGGGAAGACCTCAATCAGCTTACTTGTGGAGTGCAGCATAATTTACGATGGAAAGGAGCAGAAAAAACACCAAGCGTTTCAAGGAAACGACTTGTTCGCAAAAAATTCAAAAAACATTAACTAAGTTCTAATCAAAAACTTGCATCTACGCAAACTCTTGGCTCAGCATTTTTAGACAGAATTTGTAAAGTACAAAACTCAAAATATGAACATGATTTGTTAAAAATAATTGACTGTTTTATTGATGGTTATGGATTTGTAAATAGTGATCATGTCAATTTTTCAATAAATAAAACTTCTGATATTCCATCTATTTTCTCTCATATGTTTACAAAGTTACCATTAATTACCGAAACAAAAATCACCGTTGTCAAAAACATTTGCAAAAAAGTTTTCAAACATGTAAGAAAGATGTAATATTTCTTTTGATTTTCAAAAAGTTGCAAAAAACATTTCAATTTTTTTAACAAGTTGTAAAAAGTGTTTCAATTTTTTTTGACATAATGCGAAAAATGTTTCAATTGTTTTGAGAAGATGCGAAAAGTGTTTTACTTTTTTTTAACAAGATGTGAAAAGTGTTTCACTTTTTCACTACAAATGCGAAAAATATTTCATTTTTTTCGACAAAATGCGAAAAGTGTTTTACTTTTTTCGATAAAATGCGAAAAGTGTTTCAATTTTTTCGACAAAATGCGAAAAGTGTTTTACTTTTTTCGATAAAATGCGAAAAGTGTTTCAATTTTTTCTACACAAGGCTAAAAGTGTGTTCATCGATGAGGTAACTTTATACTTGTGTACAGTTTTTCTAGTGTTTTTCCGAATTTTTGTGCAAAAATTAATTAAATTTTTTATTATGTGTGCGAGTTCGGAGCACTTAACTAAGTTCTAACTGTTTTTCAATGGTTTTTCTTGAACCTCTCATCTATTCTCATAATTAAAGTGAAATTGAAGAAATTAATTACAGAAAACAAAGTCAAAACCAAACAACCTTTATTTACAAAAACATTTAATCAAAGAGCTGTCGAGCAGCAGAAGAGTTCTGGAGGTTCTCTATAGAACGCAGAGCTGGACGAGGTTCCATTGCTGGTGGTTGTTGTGGAACTGGAGGCGTCATTGTTTCTGAGAATCCCTCATCTTCATCTATTGTGATGGGGTTTTCGACTGATCTTTCCTCCTCCCAAGGAAAAAGGAAGTCGTCGACTGGTTGAGCCACAAATCTTGAGTCCGGAATCTCGGTATAGTTCATTCCCACATGATCAGAAACTTCCCCCATCATTTGCATTGTTCCAAGTTGGTTCTCTGTGATGGAAACTTGCATCATATGATGTTTGTTGAAATCCCTTCGCATCACTTCCACCATGTACCAGCCTTGGATTGGGATATCCATTCGTGCCAGAAAAACTCCAGAGACTGTTTCTCGCACTTGAATTTGTACTAGATCAGGCGAAAATTCTACAGAGTACATGAGGTTGCTGTTTTGCACTGAGAAGATCATTTTGAGCAATAAATTGAGTACAAGAGTAAAAATAAGAAAGAACTGAGAGGAGGGGGAACCTTACAAAAAATGAGTTGAAATTAGGATGTTTAGAGCTGAGAGAGGAGGTAGTGGACGGTGGTTTAGTTGAAAATAAAATGATTTTTAGTAAGGAGTGAGGGGTATCTTCAACTGGAATGTGTGGTTTTAACCAATCAAAATGGATTTTCCTTATTTGGATTGTAGTCGTGTCCAATCAGATTTTAATTTATTTTATGGAATTCTTATAGAAAACTCGTGTCCAATTGGAAACAAAGCTCCATTTTACACATTGTCGTTTCCAATCACAAAAATGTTCATTTTTGTTCAAGTTGTCGTATCCAATCAGAGGATCCTTTTACTTACTCCAAGTAAGTAAAAATATACACAAAAGCAATCGCAAAAATAAATGACCAAAAGTTGTTTGCTGTAAAAATAAGAAATATTGCCGATATAAGTAACAAAAGAAGAAAAATTAATAAAAGTAGCATCTCTGCAAGTCTTCTCCTCAAGTTAACTGAATTTATTGTATATAATCGATGAGAAATTGCTGATTTTTCAGCAGATATTCAAGTTCTTTAATTTTGATGTAGATTTGAGATGATAACTCAAAGTTGATGAATTTTTCAAAGCAAATCTCTGGAAATCTGATACCAAAACTGATCATGCAAGATTTTGAATTTTGAAAGTCCTTAACAAAATGGAGGAGTAAAGAACTTTGCTGGGGAGTTTTAACAAATTTGGGAGTTGGATATGGAATAAAAAGAGTCTTTGAAATATTATCATACGATTTTTTTATCAACTTCAAATTTTCTAAAATAAATAAAATTTCTTTTCTAGTCACATGTAACTTTGATACGCAATATGTGTTTATAGCTTTGATACGCAATATGTGAATCAAAAGTAAACTCTTTGATTGAGTAAGTTTCTCTAAAGAGACCTTTACTTAGTCGGAGAACTCTATTTTGGACAACATTAACGTCCAAAAAATTGTGAAAAATGTATGAATCTACATCTATTTCATCAAAGGAAATCATACGGAATATTTTCTTTTTTCTTGTAGAGTAATTCGAGGAAGTTCAAATGCTTTTTGATTGACATTCTTCAAAAATGAATATTTTGGATCCAAAGTTATGTCTAGGAACTGCTTAGTTCTGATTGGTTGAAAATTTTTCTGGAAAATTCTAGAACTTTCAAACGAATGACGTCATTACCATAAAAGGAAAATTGCGTGGGTGTTGACGTCATTTCTATTTATAGAATGACGTCATTATCATAAAAGGAACATTGCGTAGGTGGTGACGTCACTTTTATTCAAAGAATGACGTCATTACCATAAAAGGAAAATTGCGTAGGTGGTGACGTCACTTCTATTCAAAGGTTGACGTCATTACCGTAAAAGGATAATTGCGTAGGCGTCACTGTTAGTATAAATACGCTTATTTTATTGGGTTAAATCATTCATGTTGTTTGCCAATCAGAAACAGTCAATTGAATTTTACTTCAAATTTTACATTTCGTTACTTCACGAAAAGTAAGTATTTTTATTCGATTGGTACTTTAAGTTTTTAAATTTGGAACATTTCAAAAGTCCCAATTTTTTTAGATAATGCCTGCCCTTAACCGAAACGAGAAAGTTAAGCGTGGAGACTGTGGAAATATGTATATTCGTCAAAACACAGCTCGACACCGGAAAAATTGTTCTAAAGGAGTTATTTCTTGCCCTGATTGTAAGTATTTTACTTATGATCAACAAGAAATGAGCTATCATATGGCTAAGAAGCATGCTCAACCAAGTTCGAAGCAGTCGACGGTTTGTTCTTCTTGTGAAAAAGAGTTCCCAAGTTACTACTCTCTCCATCAACATCGGAGAAAGGAACATGGAGCAAAACAACGGAAACCCAGTGATACGGTGGCCGACTTGAACAAGATTGTGGAGGAAGAAGGGGAAGATAGTGAAAAACTAAAGAAGGAACTTAGTGCTTGTCAACATTTTCTGGTGGATACGGAGATGGAAAATGGGAGACATAAGGTATTTAACTTCCAAATGTCCAAGTTAGATACTAAAATCATTAACGAGAAACTTGAAGAAGTCTTCAACAAGCTCGATTCTGCAACCAAAATCAACTTTGCTCTGGGTTTTGTTCTTCGAAATAATGAGACTGGTGAATATCGTTATTTCTACGCCCATGAAAACAATACTCTGTTTGAAAAATCCCACTTACTTTGTACGAAAGCGAATTTGATAACAATCCAAGGAAAAGTAGAAAAATTTGATATTGTGGAGCAATGTACCCAAGAACGTCAAAACACAAAATGGAGATTCAAGTTAATTACTAACGTCACAATTTTCGCTGCTTTGCTGAAAAACATCCCCATGGGATGTCCGGACTCTGTCTTACCCGAACCTTTATTACGACATACGCAAGTGAATTGTCTTTTATCTAACAAAGACAAGGAACCTTACAAAGATGATCATTTGTGTCTTTTCCGCGCATTGGCCATGTACATGAACGGACATAATGATCTCGACTCTCACACTTCTAGATACTTTACAGATTTTATATCAAAATCTGGTTATGATCCTAAAAGTTTTCGTGGAGTTTCTGTAGAAGACTTACCTGTTGTCGAGGAAATTGTGCAAAGAAACATTTTTATATACGATTTCGATATCCAAGATGGAGAACATGTAGGAGAACTAGCTCGACGAAGTATCGGAAGATTCGATGAAACAGTTAAGCTACTGAGATTTAACAATCATATCATTCATACAAATGATATTGATTCTTTCTTCAAGTGTTTCCGGTGTCCTAGTTGTGACACTTTTTTAATAAATCCGACAATTTTAACAAACATCTTTTGAGATGCAAGGACCGAGTGAAACATATATACCCAAAGAACGTCTATGAGCTTCGCGAAACCTTGTTTGAAAAGCTAGAAGGATTCAATCTTCCAGTTTCTGAAGATAAAAAACTTTTTAATAACCTAGCAATTTTCGATTTTGAATCGATTTGTGTTCCTACAGAGGAACTAAAAGAGACGCAGACTACTACCTGGATTGGAAAACATGTCCCCATTTCAGTCGCTATATTATCAAATCTGATTGATGAACCCATCTTTTTGTACAACAAGGATCCACAGAACTTGATTATTGATTTTGTAAGCAAACTCGAGCTGTTGGCTGAGAAAAGTAAGCTGGAGATGAGAACAAAATTTCAAGATATTGAAGTAGCTGTCAATGAAAGAATGAAGAATATCTTTGATCAGCTAAACGAACGTGGTAAAAATTATTCAAGTAACAAATTCGAGTACGAAGACGAATGCATTGAAGATTCGGAAGGAGCCGATATGTCAACACAATTTTTGCGAATTCAGAAAAATCAACTAATCGGTTTGAAACAACATCTGGAGAGATATATAAATACTTTACCTGTTTTTGGATTCAACAGTGGTAGATATGACTTAAATTTGATCAAGAACTACTTAAGCGCTTATTTGATTCGCGATAAAGAGCAAGAACCATCCGTTATCAAAAAAGCAAATGATTTTATATCTTTCAAGTTTGTAGATGTACAATTTCTTGACATTATGAAGTTTCTGGGTGGAGCAACAACTCTGGACTCATTTCTCAAAGCTTATAAAGCTAGTGAAACAAAAGGATTCTTTCCCTATGAGTGGTTTGACAACCCTAACAAACTTGATTTTCCAGGACTGCCCCCATATGAAGCATTTTTCAGTAAACTTGAAAACAACAATCCTCTAGACAAAGACTTTACTGATTATGAAAAACTGAGGAAGAGTGGACTTGATGAACAGCAAGCGCTGAAAAAGCTTCAAATCAAGACTGTACCCCCATCTGGTCTAGATAATTACAGTTACTTACAACAAACTTGGCAGAAAAACGGAATGACTGTGTTCAAAGACTTTTTGCAGTGGTACAACAACAAAGATGTAGTTCCAACCCTGGAAGCAATGCAAAAAATGATTCAATTTTATCATAACAAAGGGATAGATATGTTGAAACTTGGATGTACACTTCCAAATCTAGCAAACATATGTCTACACAAATCTACAAATTACAAGTTTTATCCATTTTGCGAAAGTGATAAAGATTTGTGTGAAAAAATACGAGAAGACATGACCGGTGGGCCTTCGATTGTGTTCACTCGAAAAGCTGTAGTTGATAAAACATACATCAGAAATTCATCAAATGTTTGTAAATCAATCGTTGGAATTGATGCAAGCCAGCTTTACCCCTATTCAATGTGTCAAGATATGCCAACAGGACTGTATACGAGATGGGAGTTTGACACTGATATGCAAAAATTCAAGGCTAGACATAATCGAACTCGCAACTTTGAGAATATGGTCATGTCTTTCTATCAAGAATCAAGACCAGAATGTAAAATTGAGAGCTTTTTTACATCTGGAAAACAGAAGAAAATTGACTGTTTTAATGTGGACGCTTATTGTGATCACTGTAAAACAGTATTCGAAGCAATGGGTTGTTATTACCACTTCTGTTCCTGTCAAGAAGCTCGTCCCTCCTTAACAGAACAGGATATCGAGCGAGGAAACAAGAAGAGAGAAATGGATGATATGCGACGAGAATACATTCAAGAGAAAGGATACAAAGTTGAAGAAATGTGGGAGTGTGAGTGGTGGCAAAATTTCAAAACCAATGACAAGATCAAAAATCATGTTTGAACCCACTTTCCCTACAAAAGACCCCTTTCTACAGACTCTCTTCTAGCAAAGATAAAAGATGGATCTCTTTTTGGTTACGTTCAGTGTGACTTAGTTGTTCCAGATGAACTGAAATCGAAATTTGCGAATTTTCCTCCAATTTTCAAAAATACTGAGGTCGGAAGAGATGATAATGGAGATTACATGAAAAACTATGCGATCGAGAACGAAATGTTAAAGCATCCTCAGAGAATGCTGATATCTAGTTTCAAGCTGGAAAATGGAACAGTTATAACTCCTCTCTTCAACTTTTATATGGAACTTGGATTACAGTGCACCAAAATTTACCGATTTGTTCAATACTCTCCTCGGAAGTGTTTCAATAATTTCGTTCAATCGGTGGTTGATGCAAGAAGAGAAGGAGATGAAAACCCTTTGTCAGGAGTTGTAGCAGAAACAATGAAGCTCTTGGGCAATTCCTCCTATGGATATCAGATCATGGATAGATCGAGACATACAATCACAAAATATCTCAACGATGAAAAAACTCATAAGGCAATTAATGAACCACTGTTTAAGAGACTTAACACAGTTGAGAAGGACTTATATGAGGTGGAGTTATTGAAGTTAACCATTGAGCACAGAGAACCCATCATTGTTGGTTTTTTCATACTTCAGTATGCAAAACTGAGAATGTTGGAACTCTACTATAACTTCTTTGACAAGTTCTGTGATGTGAAAAAATTTGAAGAGTTGGAGATGGATACAGACTCTTTTTACTTGGCACTTGCAGAAGAAAATTTGTACGATTGCATCCAACCAGATAAGAGAGCTGCTTGGGAAAAAATGAGGGAGAGTGATTGCAGAAATTCCTTCAAGGCGGATGCAAAATCTAATTTCTTTCCTCGAATGTGTTGTAGTATCCATAAGAAACATGATAAGCGGGAGCCGGGACTTTTCAAAGAAGAATTTAGGTGCACAGAAAAGCTCTGTTTATGTAGTAAGACATATTGCTGCTATGACAACAAGTCAGACAAATTCAAATTTAGCAGCAAAGGATTGAATAAGCGGGTTCTAGAAGACTCTGGAGATGGACCTTTAGCAAAGTATAGAAGAGTACTCGATGAAGTTATCAACTTAAAATCTACTAATAGAGAATTCAGAACTATAAATCAAATGGTTGCTACATATGAAGAGACAAAGAAAGGACTAAGTTATTTTTATCCTAAAAGACAAGTGCAAGATAATGTAATTCATACAAAACCATTGGACTTATAGGAATTCTTCTGATGTATTAAATTATATAAGATGTCATATTATTATGGTTTCATGATAATAAAATGTAAATTATGACAGTAAGTTTACTATACGATGCAGTGATTTATATACTTTCTTTGTAATTTAATTTTTTTCTCTCAAAAAATTCGATTTTTTTCAATGTCTCTGTAGGTTCAGAATAGATTCAGATAGGTAGAAAGTAAAAGTATCTAATAAATTTTTATTAGATCAAATTAAACAAAATCTTATCGTGTTTTGAATTTTTTCGAAAAAAATTTTTTGATAAAAATTCCAAGTTTTTGCACAAAAACTCTTACCATTGACTTACCATGCACCAAAAAACTAATTACATAACCTTTATTCTACAATCTACACGTAATTAATAATTAACTGTTCCCAATTAGATAACGCGCGCCAAAAAATTTTGCGAAAAAAATGAACAAAAAATTTTCGTTTTTCTTTCTCTTACCATCACACTGAAACCTTACAATCGGTATTCCCTATCTTAATACATTGTAGACTCTATACCCAATCTTAATACATAGCCTGCAGACCGGATGCTCTATTCCCTATCTTAATAAATGTGGGTCTGCAGGGACCCCCCCCCCCCCCCCCCCCCAATTCAGCTCCAACATCTACTACTCTCGAGAATGAAGATTTCACTCCATACGAAGCCTTTTTTAGTAAACTGAGAAACAACAACACCCTTGATAAAGACTCCAAAGACTGTCAGAACTTGAGATCAAGTAGACTTGATGAGCAACCAGCCTTGAAGAAACTTCAATTCAAGACAGTATCAGCAGCTGGATGAGATAATTACAAATAATTACAGGAGATTTGGCAGAAACATGGAATGACTTTATTTAAAGATTTTTTTCAGTGGTAGAACAACAGAAATGTTGTTCCAACAACCATTGAAGCAATGCAAAAAATGGTTCAATTTTATCATAAAAAACTGATATCTTAAAGTTGGATGTACTCTTCCAAACCTGGCAAATATCTGTCTGCACCAATCAACTAACGAAAAATTCTACCCATTTTCAGAAAATGATACAGATTTGTGCGAGAAAATTAGAGAGAACATGACAGGTGGACCATCAATTGTTAGTATTCGAAAAGTGGACGAAACTTTAATCAGAGATTAATCAAATATCTGCAAATCAACCGTTGGAATTGATGCGAGCCAGCTTTCTCCCTATTCAAATGTCAAGATAAGCCAACAGGATTGTACACAAGATGGGAGTTTGTTTCCGATATGCAAAAACTTAAAACTAGACATAAGATATCCCGCAAATTTGAGAACATGGTAATGTCTTTTCACCAAGAAACAAGACCAGAATGCAGAATTGAGACCTTCCACTCATATGGATATCAAAAGAAAATTGTTTTTTTTTTCAATGTAGATGGATATTGCGATCATTGCAAAACAGAGTTTGAAGGGATGGGATGCTATTACCAATTCTGTCCTTGCCAAGAAATTCGCTCATCAATTGGAGATGAAACTATTGGGAGAGGAAACAAAATTCAGATGATTTGACACGGGAGTGCATTTGCGAAAAAGATACGAAAATGAAGAGATGTGGGAATGTGAGTGGTGGCTAAACTTCAAAACGAACGAAAAAATTAGGAATCACATCCGATCCAACTTTCCCCACAAAAGATCTCTCTCTACTGAATCTTTACTGGAAAAAATAAGAAATGCGTCTCTTTATGGAAATTTTCAGTGTGACTTGGTGGTTCCAGGTGAACTGAAAGCAAAATTTGCTAACTTTTCTCCAATTCTCAAGAACTCTGAAGTTGGAAGAATTGATATCGTGGAATATATACAAAATTATGCAACTGGAATTGATTTTCTTAAGCATCCCCAGCGAATGCTAATATCTGGTTTCAAACTAGAAATTGCTTCTATCATTACTCCTTTCTCCAATTTCTATTTGAAACTTGGTTTACCGTGTACAAAAGCTCGTCGCTTTTCAAAGTATTTCCCTCGAAAAAGTTTCAACAAGTTTGTTCAATCAGTTGTTGATGCTAGAAAGGTACGAGCTGAGTTGTTGCAGAGAATGAGAAACTCTTAGGTAGGAGAAAAAGGTGACTGCGAAAAGTTGAGAGAAAAAATTGCAGAGATTCATTTAGAGCAGACTCGAAAACTTTTTTTTCCACGAACATGTTGTAGCGTTCACAAAAATACAATAAACAAAAGCCTAGACTGTTTAAAGATGAATTAAGGTGTACAGAGCTGCAATGTTTTTGTAGCAAAACCTATTGTTGCTATGACAACAAATCAGACAAGATGAAAGTTAGCAGCTAAAGATTGAATAAAAGAGTTCTAGAGGAATCCGCCGATGGCCCTATCGGTATATTTAGCACCATGGATCATATGGTTGCTATATACGAGCAAACAAAGAAGAGATTGGGTTACATTTACCCGAAAAGACAAGTTGAGGATGACGAGATACAAACAAAACCTTTGAACTTAAAAATAAATGATAGTGTAGCTGCATTCAATTCAGTATTGAGTAACTAACTGTAAGCTTGTGGTAAAATGATTATACGAAGTAGTGATTTTTATACTTCATCTTTTAAATTTAACTTTTTTTCTTCAAAAACTTGATTTTTCTCTTGAAGTTTTGTTAGGTTTCAGTCTAGCTTTTCATAGTTTTCTCATAGTTTCAAACATATAAAACAATAATCAAAACAGCTAAATCGTAGGAGTTAGCTAGGAAACGCAAGTAATGGCAAAATTTTATCGAAACTCCCCAACTTACCATCTCAAACCTTAATACATGGCAAAAGTGATCTTATTACATTGAATGTCTAATAATATTATGTTGAGAAATTTATACACTATCTTAAAACATGTTAAAATGGGGCGCCGAGGAATTTTTCTGAAACTTACCATGTTAGCATCACACTGAAACCTTAACGTTCCCTATCTTAATACATTAGGAAATATATTCCCTACCCTAATACATAGGAAATCTTTTCCCTATCTTAATACATAGGTTGGTGACCGGATGCTCCATTCCCTATTCTAAAACATAAGGGTCACCAACCACCCAACCCCACCTCTCCTCACTCTTCTACTACTGTTACTTTAACGTCTCAATCCAAAAAGTGTTCCATGAAGAAACGGAAAATTAGTCTAATTGAATCACTTCTGTTTTCCTCTTATCCATTGTGGGGCCGTTCAGGTACATGCTCTCAAGATTCCGACTGCATTCATGGCTTCTGTATTCTACCGGAGGGCAGCTGCAACTGCTCAGCCGAGAGCCGATTCACTCTCGACTCCTCAACTCAATTGTGCGAGTTGGACATTGACGAATGTGCATGTGAGTTACACGACTGTGACCTGGATAATGGTGCTTTGTGCGTGAACAACAATGGTTCATTCACTTGCGAATGTGTCAGTGGATTTAGAAAGATAAACGAATCATACTGCGGTTGGTCCAGAATCATTGAATAATAATTTAGGTCTTAAGTGATGCTCGTTAGCTCCAATAAACAACTCAAATATCTTTTTCGAGAAAATTTTTTCACATTTTGAAAAATTCAACTGATACCGATATAAAAATGTTTTTGCCCCTACTCGAATCATAAAGACTGCTTCCATCTACGCAAAGGCCAAGCGTTTTGTTCCGACTGCCTTCTTATTTTTGTGTAAAGTACGTGTAAAAAAAATCTTGGCTCATTTGAAATTTTGGATTGACTATTTTTTACTGCTTTTATAACCCACGTGGTCGTACTCTCCAGGTCTTTGCCTGGATACGGTCTTTTTACTGACTATTACGAAATTATAGCATGAAGGTTCAAACTGTAGAATTCAAAAAAGTACATCTGACTATAGGTGGTAATTTTTGGCGCTTTTGACTACAGAAGATGTGGTGGAGTGTGAGGAAGACTCGTCCTTGTGTATGCATGGATTCTGCCACAACCACAGAGGCGGTTACGAGTGCAGCTGTCGCAGCGGCATGGGATACGAACCAAACGAAGACAAGTCAATGTGCATAGGTAAAACCTCTTTTGTCAGTAGAACAGTTACATTACAACTCGAAAAGTAAGATATTTTTTGAACTCCGCGTAAATTCTATAGAAGGCGAAACTCTTGCCCTTTTGATAACAAAGAAAAAGGTCAAAAAGATAGACTGATGGTAGTAGTGCATTTTAAAACTTTCAAAGTTTTTTTTTTTCAGATAACTCGTTCAATTTAATTTCTTTTTCATTTTGTCAGGAGCGAATTTAGAGAAAACCCACTAACATTGGTTCCAACCTTTAGTTCTGTTTTACGTTCAATTTTTGTCGACCGGCTTAGTTTAGGATGCGGTGGTGAAGCGGTTACGTATCCGCCTCTTACGCGAGAGGTCGCATAATCCGTGCTCGTTGCTTGAGGGTGAGGCAACATAACCCATCCCAGAAAAGTTACCAAAGTACTTGCATGTAATTCTTAGGCAGGGGCACAACAGCGGTTCGCCGTGATGAGCTCTACTGCTCGTATGTAGATTCTTTCCCTCGAGGATGAATGCTCTCAACTTTAATTTTGTGTGGACAATTTTGACAGCTTATTTTTTTAAGCCACCCCCAAATTCACTTCTCGAGATCTCCGAAAGTATCAGAACGACCCTATTTTGACAATTTTTCTGCCCCGTAGGCAAAACTTGGAAAAACAAAGTCAAATTTGTGGCGGTTTTGATATGGATTGGCCACACATTGTATTTAGAAGAAATTACGGTTTAACCAGTTCCTCGAAAGGTTAATTAGTTCTTCATATGATTACCTCAGTAAAATGCTTAAAATCAAAATTTTTAATAGAATTGAATTTGAACTTCCCAAATAAGACTGTAAACTTAAATTTCTCACAGATGCGGAAAACTACTCATTTTTTCCGCTCTTAGAATCGCAAAGCAAATCTAGCGAGCTAGACTAATTAGCTAGTTTAATTATAAAAATTTCTCGAAGCTGTGAAATCGTTTTCTGCGAAAATTTGTTACGGCTGACCTAATAGTTTTAGAACTATATGAACACAAAACATGGCTACAGTGAATACCTATTGTGCGATGACTACTCGGTTCAAACTCATAAAAGGTTTAAAAGACGCTACAAGGGAGGCAGGCGCGGAACTAGGATTTTCTCGAAGGTGGGGTGGACAATTTTCGAAAATAATTGAAAAAAAAAATTGTTTTTTTGAAAATTTTAAAAAAAAAAAAGATAAGAATCCCGTCTCTGGCAATTTTTTGGACTGGAAAACTTTGACAAAAAAAATGCGTTTTTTGGCGCAAGTTACCTTCAAAATTAGCATATATTGGCGCCTTTAGAAAAACTTTGGGTTGGTCGACCAAAAAATGTTGGCATGAAATAATACCAAAGGGACTATACCCCTTCCAAATTATTTCATGAGAGTGATGGCTGCTATCCGACAGTAGGTTTGATGTTTCTTAATCGGTTTCGAGACAATGTCAAAGTTTTCGACCATAAGGTTCAGAAAGATGGAGCAACAATCTTTCTATGTCTTTGTGAACTATGTCTTTCAGTGGCTTGAAAATAATTTTTGAAATCTAATTTAGACATAGATGAATGCGCTACTCAGTGCAAGGAACACAGCCTTTGTGAGAATTACGAAGGGGGCTTCAATTGTAGCTGTGAGCACGGGTACTACAAAGCAATTCCTCAAATGCCGGTCTGTTGGAGTGAGTTCTCAATTCGTTGTCATTCTTATTTGCAATTATCTGAAGTTTCGGTTGAAGGACGCAATTTTGCCACACCGATTCGTAGTTGATCTTAGCAAGAGTACCAACAATAGTATGCACGTTTTTAATAGCATGTAACTATGTATGTAAGCCCCGGATTGGAGCACACTCCAAATGTAGCAACAATGTCAACTGTCGCCTCGAGTCGTCTTGCCGTGTGTGGGGTTTTGATTTATTGAACAACTTATAAGCAGCTTTTCAAGCAAGGTTTGAGCGGTTTGAGAAGTTTGTTAATAAAACCGCTCAAAATGTTTAAGCCGCTCAAATTGTGCTGAAAACATGCTCAAATTGTCCAATACTTCAGCGGCTCATGAGCGGACTCTCAGCCCGGGATATCAGTCAAAACATAGTAGAATAGAATGCTCAATCTCTGATGATCGTTGTTAATAAAAAATCCTGCTTACACGAAGTCACCCAGCATGATAACCTAAATGCGATTTTTCAAACGATCTTTCAAACTGGACAAAATATTTCGGTAGTAAAATAGAAAAATTGTTGGACATCCCGTACAGAAATAAAATAAAATAATAATTTTTTTAGTTGAGAGTTTCATAATCAATATGTACATCAATTATCATCATATTTGTCGAAAACAACTCATCAAGTTAGTAACCTTAGTTTCTGAACTGTTTCTGTACATTTTTTGTTCAAACGGATATTGGGTGTCCTGATCGGCAAACTGTTTTTATTCTTTCTGTGACTTGTGCTCAAAATACATTTTTTAGTACCGGATACAGAGTATCCTGGTAGGCTTGATATATCTACCTTCTACTTCTTAGCAGTTTTTGTTCAATTGACATTACTTTTACCGGATGGTTTGCTGCTGAAGTCTACCATATCCTTGTAGTTTATATCAGATGGAGAAATTTGTATTTCTTATGTTCCATACTTTCCATGACACAAATAATTGCAAGTTGATTTTACATGACGTCGATGATTTTGAATATGCACCACGAATAACCGAAACAACATACAAAAACATACAGTCTTGCAATGTTGGTTGATGCAAAAACGTCACGCCAATTGTTAATCTGTAATATGTTTCTTGAAGGTTGTAGCGAGGGACAAGTGAAAATGAGGTGTTCGAATGTTTCGCATTCTAAATTACAATAGAAACATTCGGGGGCATTCTCGAGAAATAAAAACCACCACTTTTCTCGATATTTAAAAACAGCGTATGCGTATGCAATTTTATAAAGAACGTTTTTTTCCCATACATCACAAGCATTGAATTTTTCCAAACTTTGCCTGTAAATTTAATCATTTTTTCTTCTGAACAGAAGAAACGGTTTGCTGCAAAACCCAAGCGGGAAATCGCAGCTCGTTAAAAACTACAGTTTCGTAAGCAGAAATAATAAACATCTCGCGAGTTTGTCTGTATTGTTATAATTAAACGGCTATTGGTACTGTTTGAAAATATTGCAAAATCACTTGAACTTATTTCAATAGAGATGTTCGTATTTCTCAACAAATTTTTGATATCTTTCGGTAAAATTGAATCTGTTGGTAATAAACTCTTTTGATCTGACATATCAGAAGCAAAGAAATCGATAATTTTCATACTAAAAAGTTTAAGTTGTAGGCATGGTAAGCCTGTCCCACCATCTAAGATGGGGTGATATAAAATTTCTTTTTTTATGTCGAGTCTGCTCGGTTTTTTCAATTCTGTATTTAATAATTATTGGCATTTACTAACAGTATCCAAGGTAACTGTAGTATGACGAGCCAAATGAAAAAACTTAGGGAGAACATAAACTAACCGTGTTAATGATTTGGCCCTCAAAGCTTTACTTAGTGAAATTAACCCGCGATGTTTTTGAATTTGAGAACTCAACAAAAGTTCAATATTTTCAACTTTTTGGGAAGTGTAAAACAAGACACCAAGTTTTTTTGTTTCCTTGACTGTTTTATAGGGTGATAAATCAGGTATGGAAAGCACTTCATTTTTACTTATGTTAATCATCATTTCAGTTTGTTTGCAAATTGTATCGATTAAGCGAAACAACCTGTCAATACATCGGATTTTGATAAGGAAAATTATGTCGTCTGCATATGAAACTAGTTTGGGGCACAATATCCCAAAACCTTCAATTGCTTCTGTAGATTCAATTGCTTGAAGAAGGGGTTCGATAAAAACTATGAATAAAAATGCGGAAAGAGGGCAACCTTGTCTAACACCTCGATGAATTTTGAAGCTGGCTGATAAAAACCATTTATCTCAATTACTAATTTCGAGTCTAAATACAAAGTTTCAATAGCTCTAAGTGAAAACTCATCAAGGTTTAACCCTTTCAATTTTTTGATGAGAAGTGATCTGTCAACTCTGTCAAATGCTTTAGAAAAGTCTAGTTTTACAGCACATGAACCTCGGGTAGCCAATCGTTTTGGAGTAATCGCTTTTTCCAACTTTCGTATTGCTGTGTGCGTTTGTCTTCCAGGCAAATACGCGTGCTGATGGTTTCTTACAACTTTGCAAAGGTCTTTTTTAATTCGATTACAGACTACATGGGCAAAGATTTTCGCGTCAGTATTCATAAGGCTGATGGGGCAAAAATCTTGTACTGCGTTTTCAGATTTTGGGAGCAGTTTGATTATTGCTAAATAAAAACTGTTTGGAAATTTTCCACCATGAACAAAATGATTAAAAACTTTAGCTAAAAGTGAACAAAACTCATCCGTGAAAGTCTTATATAGCTTAGAAGTAAGGCCGTCTGGTCCAGGCGAGCTTTTCAACTTCAATTTGTTTATAGCCAAGTGAATTTCTTCTTCTGTAAATTAATTATAGCCATCATTCTCATTTTTTTCGAGTTTATTTTTTGATAAAAATGTCATTAGTAGTTGATCGGAGTCTGTTGTAGAACTATTTGAAAAAATATTTGAAAAATACTCTCGAAATTGATTAAGAATATCCTCATCCGTATGATAAACGTTCTGATCCACTTGAATTCGCTTGATTGAGTTAATTGTGTTCTTTGATGTACATTGACTACAAAATTTGTGAACACCCTCGAATGTATAGCTGAGAGTTTTCTGAATTTTTCGATAATCTGAAAAATCTTTTTCCTTGAAAACTTTTTGAAGATGTTCCAGCACCAATTGATATTTTTTTTCAATCAAATAGGTTTCGGACCTTTTCCGCTGTGAATGCCATCTCTGAGAACATTTTGGTGATGCTTCAATAAATTAAGTTCTTTCTGATCTACACGCTTTTTGTTCTCTTGAATAAACCTCAGAAGGTCACGAAAATTGTGCTTAAAGTTTTCGTAACTACTTGGTGATTCTTTTTCGTGAAAGTTTTTTAGATCTTCACGAATTAAGCTCGCGTTGTTGTTTAAAATTTCTTCATTTAATTTCCAGTAACTAGGGCCGCGCTGATACAAGTTAGATGGCTAACAAAAATGTGTAAGAGCAAATGATCAGAAAAGTATATTTGAATGCTTTGCATAGAATCATACTCTGTTTCGAATTTTATAAAAACATAATCTATGCTTGCAAAAATTTTATGTTGTTTTTCATAATGTGTATAATCACAAAAATCATGCTTGAGTGCAAAATCAACAAAACCAAAACAATCAAGAATTTGTTCTTTGAGTTGGGTAAATCGTTTGATACGTGCATCATTCAACTTAAGTATTGAAGAACTGTTAATATTATCATTACTCAGCGCATTAAAGTCACCCATCATGATAATTTTTGATTTATTAGGTAAAAATCTGATGCTTAATTTCAGGGAATTCAAAGTTGCTTGGAATGAAATTGGGTTTGCATAAACGTTGATAACAAACCAATCAAGTTTGACAAACTTTAACAATTGAAAACCTGTACTTGAAGCAATTCTTTTTGCAGGACTCTAGTTTGATGACCATAACGTTAAGAAACCACCAGGATTATTTGAGCCCGGTATGAAATCGAATAAAACCTTATATTTATCCAGTAAACTCAAATGTATATTTGTAAGTTTCGATATTTTTCCTTCCTGAAAGCACAAAATGAAACTGGGCGATTTTTTTAAAATTTGGCATTTTTTGATAAGTGAGTGTAATTTAGCTGGATTTCCTATGCTAAAAATATTAACGGAAAAAATATCTGGTTTTTCCCACATAGAAATTTTGCTAAAACTTCCCTCCAACCAAGTCTTCTCCGTTTAGATTTCTTTTTTGGCCCTTTCTTCCGTGTTAAAACTGACCAAGAGGTTGGTGAAGTTTCACGCTCTCTTTTTGTAAGCATTCTTCCGTCAGAGGAACATTTTCCTTTGTTATTTTCGATATTTAAATTGTCTTTTTTTTCTTTTGCAGAGTAACAATGAAAATCTACGACCTGATTGTTGAGAACCTCATCCTTTTGTTTTTCTTCGCTTGGAGTTGCTGCACTATTTGTTTTAGAATCATCAATCAAAACTCTAGATGGTGGTGCTTCAAAATTCTTATCTTCTTCATTTTCGGTACCATTACAAAACTTATCGCTTGTTCTTTTGTCATCGTTTTTCTCGTCGCTGGCATTATTGGAGCTTGGTTTTTGTGGGTAGTGATTATTTGGATTTTTGGTTATTTGGTTCCCTATGTTGCACCAATCATCGTGATGACTTTTTCTTGGCGTCCAGACATCTTGCATTTTTGACATTCATGTAGTGAAGCTATGTGAAACGAGATTTCTACACCTTCCCACATTTTGAAGCCATCCATTCTCGATTTGTAAGACCAGTCCTTCAGCTTTTTCTCTTGTTCTTCGTTTTGTATTTTAACTTCTAAAATTGCTATTCCTGTGTAAACATACTGACCCGGTTCAGTTACGATTCGGGTCTCACGTTGGAATATGGGGCTATGAATTATGTCTTCTGGCAATTGGAGAATTAATTTCGCTTCGATATCGTTGCATACATAAGGCAAGTTCGACTATTTGATTTTTGCTAGTTTAGGGTAAATGTTCTTGGGTCTATGAGACCTTGGAAATCATCCCATGGGAAATACCGTCCTGTTAAGTAGAATGATTCCTTCGCTTTTGATGCTAGTGATGAATTGCTCTGCTTCGGGGGGAGCAATAACTGTCAGGGGATGATTTTGATTATTTGGATTTGTTTTGTTTCTGTCGTCGATTTGTTTGCTGTTAGCGCATTTCTGAAATTTGTCTCCGTTTCAATCAGCACTTCGTGAGTACTTGGTAGCTGAGATTCTGTCAGTTGTTGTTGACTCATGACTTGGTTTTACTCAATGGGGGGCAAAAAAGCCTTCACCCGGAGATATACTTGAAAAAAATCAGATTTTTCTCTTTCAAAATGTAGAAATCAGAAGGCAAAAACATCAACTATATTGCACGTGCGTTTTTGTCTATCACGATGGAGGGATCAGGCATGATCAGATCTGAAAAATTTTTTCGTTTGAAATTTTCGAATGAATTAGCGGTCTGTAGAATTTTAAAAAAGTGTTATTATAAAGGATTCAATGTTTAGCAGGAGTTTCATTTGTGCCACTTGACTCAATCTCCCATCGGTTTGAATTAATTTTATAGGAAAATCGCTGATAAAAAGCTCCTTTTAGCATTTTAATTCGAAATTGATAACGGATCTACTCAATCTCCCCTACGGTATCCACCCCTATAAAAATACAGTGAATTAGCTGTTCTCAAAATAGTGTTCTGTTTTTGTTCCGGTTTCTGAAGAAGAAACAATTCGATTTTCTTATTCAGCCAATTTTTGACTTTTTAACTAAGCAATTTTGACGTAAGTATTTTATACCAGATACATTGTAGACCACGAAAATCCATTAAAATTGATTTGTTTTCATTTTTCTCAAATGCGGGAGGATATTAAAGCCATTTAAATTTATGTTTATTTATTCTGTTTTTCTTTTTTCATTTGTTTTATATAGATCTTTTCATCACACCACGCAAAATAAACTACACTATTTTGAAAAAAAACTATCCTTGTTTTTTATAGACTATGGTCGGAACATTTGTGCTACTTGCACATTAACCAGTTCTTCTTGATTTTGTCGTAAATTTTAGTAGTAAATGGCTCAAACATAATTTTTATTGACGAAAATTGTTCCATTTGTGAACACTTCCTTTTTTTATCACTATGCAAGTTGTGCGATATAATCATTTGCCTCTGCTTTCTTGTTTAAGCTTGCAGTGACCAAAACTATAAAAGTTTGTTGCCGTTTCCGTTTTTTGTTGTTTTTCGTTTTTAAAACTTTTCTTGCATCCAATTTATCGAACTCAGCTTGCTTCAGGGTTTTAAAAGGATTCCGAGTGATCTCAAAACAAAGTTTAACATTTTGAGTTTTTCCTTGCCAGCTGATTGGTTCGCTTGTTATATTGAGTGAATAATTAGAAATAGCATTAACGGATATAGGGGGTCTGGTAGACGATGACGATTCCCTCCCCCTCTTAGGGATTTCCCATACTGACAAATCCAAAAGCTACCCCTTTGGTACCATTTTATGGCATTTGTTTTTAACTGACCTACCCTAAAGTTTTTAAAAGGTTAAGCATCCCTGTTCATCAGAACATAGATGTGGCTATGTCTGTAAGTTTGATTGCCTGTTGGTTTTTTTTTAAATTTTCTGTATCCCGTACCTTACAAAAACTTGGAAACCAGATCTGAGCATCTTAAAATCTTACCTTTATCAGATCTTGTGCAGACATGGTGTATGTTTCGTTTGGATATGGTCATGTCTGAATCAGGACTGAAGCAGGTATGGATTTTGTCACAAAGCAGATCTGCTCAAGGTCTGATTCAGACCCGGAACATTTATGGGTCAGATCTGAACCAGATCTGAGCAGATCTGCACCAGGCTGACCCATGTATATTGCAGGTCTGAATCAGGCCTTGAGCAGATCTGCTTTTGTGATAGAATCCATACCTGCCTCAGCCCTGATTCAGACATGTCCATGTCCAAACGAAACATGCACCATGTCTGGGCAAGATCTGAAATAGGCAAGTTTTTAAGATGCTCAGATCTGGTTTCCAAATTTTTGTAAGGTACGAGATACAAAAAGTTAAAAAAAAACCAACAGGCAATCAAACTTACAGACATAGCCACATCTATGATCTGATGAACAGGGATGCTGAACCTTTAAAAAATTTTAGGGTCGGTCAGTTAAAAACAAATGCCATAAACTGGTACCAAAGTGGTAGCTTTTTGAATTTGTCAGGGTGTGAAATCTCTAAGAGGGGGAGGAATTGTCATCGTCCACCAGACCCCCTATATCCGTTACTGCTAGTTCTAATTATTCACTCAATATAACAAGCGAACCAATCAGCTGGCAAGAAAAAAAGAATGTTTAACTTTGTTTTGAGATCACTCGGAACCCTTGAAAAACCCTGGAGCAAGCTGAGTTCGATATATTGGAGGCAAGAAAAGTTTTTGAAACAAAAAACTACAAAAATGGAAACGGCAACAAACTTTTATAGTTTTGGTCGCTGTAAGCTTAGACAAGAATGCAGAGGCAAATGATTACATCGCACGATTTGCATAGTGATAAAAGAAGGAAGTGTTCACAAATGGAAAAATATTCGTCAATAAAAATTATGTTTGAGCCATTTACTACTAGAATTTACGAAAAAAATCAAGGAGAACTGGTTAATGTGCGAGTAGCACAAATGTACCGACTATAGTCTTTAAAAAACTACGATCGTTTTTCAAAATAGTGTAGTTTATTTTGCGTGGTGTGATGAAAAGGTATGGAATAGAAGAGATGAGAAAAGAAAAAAGAATAAAACAGAATAAATAAACATAAACTTAAAATGCTTTAATATCTTCCCGCATTTGAGAAAAGTGAAAACAAATTGATTATAATGGGTTTTCGTGGTCTACAATGTTGTAAGTATAATCGATTCCCATGTTACGTTCAGACAACAAAATTGGACTAAAAATGGATTTAAATCCGTTTTTCTCGACAAAACAAAATGCATTATAATTCATATCGAATCCATTATAATGAACTTTATAATAAGTAGGAAATCACCTCAAAATGACTTTTTTCCACTGTGTTTTTGTTTCGCGCGTTGTGCAAAATTTTGCAAGAATTTTTGCATTTATCAAATGAGTTTTGCTGAAACAATGCAAGCGAGTGTACGGCCTAATCGCCTAATCCATTTCACAACCTAAACTCAACTTGCAAAAAGATTCCATTAAGCTCCCCCCACATTTGCCCCTCTGCTCCCCTTCAACCCCCATAACGTTTGCCATTTTGCTCCCCTCCCCCCCCCACTAAACCCCTCCCCCACTTAAACACCCCCTCCCCACACCTGAATTCATCCCCCCCCCACCTGGACAACCCCCCACCTTTACTTCCCCTCTCCACCTGATTAACCCCCACCTGAACAACCCCCCTACCTGAACAAACCCCCCTATCTGAACAACCCCCACACCTGAACCCACCCCCTCCCCCACCTGAACCCCCCTCCACCTAAACAAACTCCACCTGAACAACCCCCCACCCCACCTGAACAACCACCCCCCACCACCTGAACTGAACCCACCCCCTCCCCACCTGAAAAAATTAAATTGAACAACAAGTAACAAGTAAGCAACGTAACCAACTTAAATTTAAAATGTAGAAAAGACTTCATGTGCGTTGAAGTTTGCATCTCAGTAAATGAAAAAAAAAATCTATTAGGTTTAGTTTCATTGTCAGTGTCTTGCAAAAATGAAAAAAAAATCGATTATAATGGATGAAAAAAAAGATTTTGTTGCCTCGAAAAAACGTAATACTATAATCCATTTCAAATTGAATATAATCGATCGGTTTTCATTTTTGTGGACACTTACAAGGAAACTCAATTATAAACGATTTTTATTCATATAACTCCAATGCGGGTTACATCACTCAATTTTCTCCGATGACTATTTGCAGAATGTGAATTTGCGTGGAGAAAAAGAAAGAAGAAGAAAAAATCTAAAACACGCCCGAATGCAAAGATCCTCACCTTTTTTTTAGTTATTGGCAACAACCATTTGAAAGCTACAGAAAATAAGTCTAAGCTATGAAGTAAGAACCATTGAAAATTTGGTAACAAACTCAGGCTTATTTGCTGTGATAAGATAATTAAACATTGTTGTGCAAAAATTTGCACAAATCAACCAACAAATTCAAATGGTTTCAACGGTGCGGAAAAAACTCACAACAAAAGACAACTCGCAAAAGATAGAACTCGTATAAAACTCGGATGAAAATCAAGTTCACTTCTTTTGTTTAAGTGTGAAACAAAAAAGCTGTGAAATATCAAAGCTTCTGAGACGTCAAAATTTTTTCTGGTATAAAGGGGTTGTAAAGATCATTTGAAAGAGTTTCCAGCTGCAAAGTTAGATCCTTGTTTTGATATTTTGTAGGAGTTTCTGATTTATTTGTTGCATTGGTTCATTCTTAGGTCACAGAGCTTTTCTCCGGATTTGAATTGAATCAGGCAACTTTCGGTTAAAATTAGCTCCTACATTTTTGCTGAATGACTTTTGATACAAAGGGGTGGGTTGGATGGTTTAAGGAGCTATTAGTTTTAAGGAGTGTGGTGACTGATTTAAAGACCTAATAGTTTCAAGGTGGGTGGTGAGGGCTTTAATCTAGGTCGAACGAAAAAGTATCATCTTGACTGTGCATGCAGTGACGTGACACAATAGATTGAATAGCATTGTTGATTGAATTTACATTACAACAGACAAGATCCATCCAATTTTCTGACTACTAAGATGTGATTGCCTTATCCGGCTAGTGAGGTACTCAAGTCCCTCTGCTATAAAAAGTTTCAAAAAAGTTTTAAGGTTTAAAATTTTCCGACTATTTATGTTACATCCTCTTTTCTGTTAGGCATTTAAAATCCTCCCTCCGATTCTGGTCCCAGTGCTTCTTCTTACCCGCTTGAACAATCAGTTCAATAATATCTTTTTGAGCTCCCGGGTCGAGATCCCGCTCAAAAACCGCTCAAGATTTGAGCGGTTTGAGCGGTTTTCCAGCAAGATTTGAGCGGTTTGAGCGGTTTGGGCGTTTTTTTTTTTGGAAAAACCGCTCAAACCGCTCAAATCTTGCTTAAAAAACCGCTCAAAAACCGCTCATTTCTTGCGGTGATTTTTGAACGGTTTTTCAAGCAAGATTTGAGCGGTTTTTGAGCGGTTTTTGAGCGGTCTTCCCGGGTCGAGGTCCCAGACTCCCCCCCGCCCCAACTTACCCCCTCCCCCGCCAACGTACTCCCCCCCAACGTACCCCCTCAACGTATCCAACATCCAACAAACCCCCCCCCCCCCACCAACGTACCCCCCCCCCCCCCGCTGTCTCGTAATTACAGCTGTCTCGTAATTGTATGGTGATCATTTTTCCATTATTTTTTCTGTTTTTGCGAGTATCGTTCCGTTTGTTCCCCTTCAAAATCGTTCCGGGTTTCCTTGTCCATGTCCGTTTGTTTCGAGGCCGTTGACATTTCATATTGAAATTCTACTGGATTCTACTCGTCTCACTCTTTTCGGTGGTTCCCGCGATGAATATATCCGAGAAACTTGTACTTCTTCCCGATTTTAAAGTTGTCTGTGCCTATGTTTTGTCATGTCGCATTTGCAATTTTCTCGCACTCCTTACCCTGGATCTCTCCGTCAGCTCTTCTTCGCTTCCTGCGTGTCAAAATTGTTTCAGCCGTCTTATCCCGGTGGCGATATGGTTTCAGTCGTACTATCCCCTGTGTTCGGCGGGCTCGTAATTGAAAATTTCCTGGATGTAGTGTGCGCGTAATTGAAAATTTCCTGGATGTAGGTGTGCAATGCTGGTTGCCTGATTTTAGTTTTTTCTCCGATCCTTACGGGGCTTCTGTCTCTTTCTTGCGTTTTCGCATTTCGTCCTCCTCCATTCTATGACGAATCTTTGTAGAACTCACTATTTTCCGAAGATGTGCGTCTGGTGTTGCTTCATTATGGTCATCGCTTTGTTCCGTGTGGCCGAACTGACCCGTATCATTGGCTCAGCTTTACTGCTAGGCGGTGCTCTTTTCCTTGCTGCGAATTTCCATAGTCTGATTGGCTCGTTAGCCTTTGTTTTTTTTTCCCTCTAGGTCCTTCTTTTTCCTTCCTCGGACCGTTTTTCGTGCCTGGTTTGGATGGGATGCTCGGATTCTATGCTTGGTTCTTTCAGTCGTCTCGTATATATCCTTCGTAAGCATAACAAATTGCAATTCGTCCAATCGCTCAATTCGTCATTTCTTTTTCTCTCTAATGTCGTTATCACTGCATGTGTCAATGTCTCTTCTTTACTTCTCAGATATCAGTGGTGTTCCCATGGTTTCCCATGGTTTCCCAAAGCTTCCTGACTGCTGTTCGATAGGTGAAGTCATTTTTGACGATTTTAGTTATCTTCTTTCTAGCTGTTTGAAACATGGTGCTATTCTTATCCGCTGTATGCTGCTGCAATGCACGCTTAAAACTATATGCCCGGGTTGACCTCCATACACCAAAAATGCTTATCATACAATTCCATACATCAAGTGTGTGGAAAAATGCTTGTCATAAAATTTTCATACAATTTCTAAAATTGGTTGAAAAAAGATATAAACTTATTTCTGTGGCTGCTTGATTCTAATAAAACAGTCTGGTAAAAAAAACCGAGGTTTTTGTTTTTTGAAAAAAATGCTTATCATACAATTCCCATATATGGAAATTGTATGACTGGCATTTTTTTGATGGCGACACAAAAATTTGTAAGTAATTTTGAAAATTTGGCCCAAAAACTTTTTGTTTTTTTTAACCGCAAATCGAATTTCGTATGCAAACAAACATTTTTCGAAAAAAGTTTTTTTGCATGCAAAATTTAATTTTTTGTGTGCATAACGTAGTCCTGGTTACGATAATATTGGCTTTTATTTTCTTTTGACTTATTTTTTTTTCTTCAAAAACGCTGGAAATTCCTATTTCCTTTGTATGGGGTGTTTATATATGCCTTGATCAATGTCTGATAAATTGAAAATTCAAAAATTTTAAATAATCACCATTAAAAAATTTTGCCAAAAACTAAAAGTTTGTTGCTTTTGTTATATCAATTGTGAAAGACAGTCGAACTCAGGTCGTTTTCTATGCATTGCAAATGCAAAGACCGTCCAACCTTTGCTGCTTTGAGTAACCAAGGTCTTTGTCACTTGTGTTCGGCTGCAAACACAACCGAAAACTATTCAGAAAGAATAAATCAAATTTTTTGGTTTATGGAAAAACACCCTATCATACAATTTTCATTTATGGAAAAATGTTTATCATAGAGATTTCATACAATTTTCTGTACGTATGGCATTGTATGGAATTGTATGACAAGAATTTTCTCATATATGGGAATTGTATGATAAGAAGTTTCGGTCATCCCGGGTGAACTGGACAAAGCGTGTGCGTACGTTCTCTTTTTATGCTCATATGATCGGCCAATTGCGTGCAATTTCGCGAATATTCTAGGTTGTTCTGAACATTCCGGAATATTCTTTTGAACATGTTTCCCTGTTTTGCGTATTTCGTTTCTTTTCAATTCAAATTGAGCTACTACTAATTCTCCATCGTAATTTGATGGTTTTGGCGTTTTGTGTCAAGGATTTCTAAAAAAATAATATACAAATCGCATTTTGGATCCAGCGATGTGTTCCAATTCAAAGTCAATTGAGTGTAACATGTCTATCCAGTCCTAATTCTGGATTGATATGTTTTACTCGACCGATTTGAGTAAGGATAATCAATAACGCTGTTTGGTCCGTAACTAGCGTAAACTTTTCCCGTATAGTTACTAACGAAAGTGTTAGTTTACCCCTACAACACTGAAAAATACCAGATCAATAGTAGATTATTTTTTTTTCACACATGTTTAAATATGGCGATGCATACAAATTACATTCCAACCGAATGCGTTCTTTTGTTCCAATACGCATCCAAGTCCGTCGTGCGATGCGTTACAAACGGTCCTCGTATCCATTTTTTCACTATTGTTTTTTTGTAATAAGTTTTTGGTGACTTCGAATTAAGTTGTTCAAATGTTTTTGTGCGTTGTTCTAACCAAACAAATTTGAAATCCGTCTTGAGAAGGACACACGGAGCTTGGCAAGGTTTTAACAAAATGATGTAGGGAACCCATAAACGGAGTTGCTTATGAACTTTTGGTGTGGGTAATTTTGGTATGGCTTCTATTTTACTGTTGGTGGATTTTGATCCATCGCAACTAATTTGGAATCCCAGTCAATCGTTGTAATTTTGTAAGAATTGACACTATGCGATGTTTACTGAAAAGCTTTCCGAATACAGTATTTCTGGACATTTTTTGTCCGTCACAAAATGTTTTGACTTGTCTCCTTTTGTTACAAGGAAAACGTTGTCTAGTAAACAGTATTACCTTGTAATCCTGATAGTATTTTGTCTATCGCCCCATACTTTTCTCTCATTGTTCCAGCTTGAGTCTTTTTGCATTGTGTTGCGGTTTGACTCTAATTGTTTTGTTGTCTTCGCCTTCTTTTCTCTACTAATGAGAGAAAACTATGAGATTTGACTATGACTGTTCACAATTTCCCATATGTTTTTTTTTGCGTTGTTGTTAATCGTGAATCGTGCGGCATTTTTCATCTAGCACTCATTTTCCCATTTGTTTAACAGTGCGCAATTCCGAACTTCTCGTTTTCTCGTAGACTGATAAGTTGGGTTTGCGTGTTCCGGTTCCTCTATAGGTTTGTTTGGTAATACCAAATCTGTTGGTTTTCTTGCAGTTGATCCTCGAGATCCACATTCATTTTACTCATAATTGAAAGTGTAACGTCCTGTTTCCATTTTTCCCATTTGACCGGGAGATTTTGTGTTGGTCGTTCTCGGTATGCATTTATGCCGAGTTGCGTTTTCTCCTTTGGCGACTGCGCCATATGGTGAGGGTTTTAAGGAGCTATTTAAGGAGTGAAATTGAATTCAGGACAGAGAGTGTTATTCAAAAATATACAAATTTCTAACTGCATTCACAATCTAGGTCAAACAATCAAATATCGTCTCGAGTGTGAAAGCACTACGAACAATACCGGTTAGTGTGGCTTTGACCCAATAAAAATGTATAGCAACGTTGAATGAATTTAGATTACAACAGTTATTGACAAGTCATTGCCATCCAAATGGCTGGCTACTATGATGTTACTGCCTTATTCGGCTAGCGAATTACTCCAGGGTGAGCATAATCCATTGCAATTTAAAAAATTCTATGCCATCCTCTGACCGAATTGCTGGTTTTTGTTTTCCAATTATTGCATTGCTAAACTGATTCCACAAGCCTGGTTTGAAATCTGGATTTTTTTATAGAATTCTACATATTTTCCCTCCCACGTTTTTTCTAAATAGTTGAGACATGACCGGAGACTCTCTCTCTCTCTCTCTCTCTCTCTCTCTCTCTCTCAGTTGTTATTTCTTGTTGAATCGCTCCTGCAACCGACGTATATTTGGGCATGCCTGCTGCGCACTTCTCAGAAACGGTGCTCGCTGCGTTTTGATAATAAGATCCAAGAACCAAGATAACCCAAGCTAAGGAATTCATGACCATACTCTCATTGCCAGAGCCAAAACGAAGAGACTAAAACCTATGAAAACTGTTGAAAAACTGCAAACGCATAAAGTCTGACCAGACGAGAGAAGATAAGTAATCCATTACATAGGGAAGCAAGACATTTAGTTATACCAAAAATATGATTTATTTGAGGGTGAGGACAGAACAGTTCTTACAATATGTCGATTTATGTTAGTGTTTGTGACTCTTTTTGTTCAGTGGAGACAAAAGATCATGGGAGACTAAAAAAACTCCAAAAAAGGCTTAGTAGCTGCACTAGCTTTCCGAATTGCACTTCAATTTGCACTTTTTCATCGGCGATATCAGCAGTAGTTGGAATGCGTGTTCAATCGTATATGAACAAGCTGTTGACCAAATACCATACAATGTTACTATTGAAAATATCAATGAAACACAAAATCGGAGCAAAATTGGAGCTTAGACTTTTCCAGATGGTTATGCAAAAGAATCAGAACTTTAGCAAAAAGCATTTTGTTGAAGGCTTGCAAACGGTTGAACGCTTGGCTTAAGCATGCTGAAAGAGTACGGGAGTACGGGACCCGCACCGAGCGCCCATGGATCATAATCGATTATATTGTCATAATATGGTCAGCATCTATTAAATGACAAAATAATCGATTATAATCCCTTAAAAATGGATTATAATCCTAACATTTTTTTATCCCAATAAAATCCATTATAATCGATTATAATCGATTATAATGGATTTTTTCGAGGGGTTATTCATGAAATTTACAATTTTGTTCAAAATTATCTCATTTCCTGTTTAGTGTAGTTGCTACGTGTTTTGTTTCATAAAATGTTACATATAAGAAAAAAAATTATTTATTTTTTGTCTCAACTTTTTCTAATTCATTGCAGTTTAACACTTCATTTTAACCCCCCCTCCCCAGCCAGTTAAGCCCCCAGTACCCAGTATACTACCACCCACCAGTTTACTACCCCCCATACCCCCTCCCACCATTTACCCCCCCCCCCCCTCCCTCCAGTTTACCCTGCCCCTTTAGCTTGGGGGGGGGGGGGGGGTAAGACAGCTTGAGAGGGCGAGGGGATGAACAGTTTAACCCCCTCCCCCGGTTTATTTACCCCCACCCCGTTCGGTTTATTTACCTCCCAACCCAACGCCCAACGCCCACCCCCCCCCCCCCCCCCCCCCAGTAAAAAGGTTGAGGGGGCGAGGGACGAAGTTGAGACATGGCATTTAGTAAAAGACAGGGCATAAATTCTGCAAACTTTTCGCAAAATTTGCAAAGTTTTGCAAAAATAATCGAATTTAGTTCTAAAAATGAAATGGATTATAATCAATTATAATGGATTATCATGGATTTTTATTTCAAAATAATCGATTATTATGGATTATCTTGGCAAAAATAATCGATTTCAGTGACAAAAATAATGGATTATAATCGATTATAATGGATTATAATGGATTATATTTGTTCAAAATAATCGATTATAAGGCCTATATATTCGATTTCGTGGTCTGAATTTTACATCCGTAATGGATTATAATCGATTATTTATGTCTCGGGAATCCATTATAATCGATTAGAATCCATGGGCGCTCGGTGCGGGCAGGTAATCGACCTCAAATCATACTCACGGGTTCAACTCCCTCACCAATCAAAGGGATCATTACGAGGCCAAACTGTGCATTTTGTGAATTTTAGGAGGATTCCGCAACAAGGACGCTCCCCTTGTTCTTCTTTTGTTCTTTCGTTTCCTTTGATCGTTCCGACAAAATTTTAACATGTTTAAGGACTTGTCTCTGGAATCTAGGAACATACAAAAACAAAATTTTGCGCCTATCATGCTCAAGGTGCTTTTGGCTTATATGCAAGTTTTGAAGGGCAGCGCGGCAAAAAAAACGCAATTTTTTGCTCGAAAAATTCAAAAAAGTTCTCAAAGAAGTTTTTTGACCCGTTTTATCAAACATTTGATTGTGGCGCTAAATTTATATGCAAGTTTTGAAGGGCAGCGCGGCAAAAAAACGCAATTTTTTTCTCGAATTTTTCCAAAAAGTGCCCAAAGAAGTTTTTTGACCCGTTTTATCAAACTTTCGATTGTGGCGCTAAATTTTTACTTTCCTTAATGCGGGCTCCATTATAGCGTGCAGTTTCAATTTATAGGCCTACAACGACACCGTTCAAAGATACATAGGAACAAACCGAGCTTGCTAAAAATCTTGATTTTTCAGTTTTTTGACAAAGGTCTGTTGCAATCTTGTTTTGAAAAAAAATTGATATTCATTATCTGGGATTGATAAAAGTTCAGGTAGGACCTTAAGAGGACCTGCCAACCCGATAATTGGTTTTAGTATAACCAAAAAACAAACCGTAAAAGAAAAAAAGAAACTCGCTTGCCTAGTTTTGCTCTAAACTAATTGAGTCTTTCGCAAAAAAATTACGAGAAAAAATTTGTGAACTGTTATTTGGGATAGCTGAAAGTTCCTCGAAACCTAATTTTTGGGTTTGGCCTCCGACCAAACAAAACTGCTATGACCGTTAATTAAACCGAATTAAACAGAAATTTGATTGGGATTAACTTTTTTCGTTCCCAAAAAAATAAAAGAAGATAACCGCCCATTTGACTTGCAATTGGGAGTATTCTACCACAAAAATGAAAACCTTAGTTTTTGGCCATTTTAACTGAAAGTGGTGTATGGCAACCAGAAAAAATGTCAAGATGTCCAAACCATCCAGCCCGAAAGAAGTCCAAGACCGAATAAAAATAGCTACACCAAAAACTTTACTAAAGCAAAAAAGTGCTGCAAATAACCTTAAATATAGGTCTGAGATATGATATCCTCAATTAACATTTATGGTTTTTGAGCTATGGGTTCTCGCAAAAAAGCGTAGAAAATTGAAGGGCAGTAAGTTCGAAGTCACTCTTACTTAAGACTTAACAAAAAATATTGTTGAACTTTTGCCCTTGATGGTCACATCAGCACAAAACATTCGAAGTTCCGGCTGGCCCTTATCACGTCAAGCAAAGTCCAAGAAATTGAAAAGCTGGTTACTGTGCAAGTAGCAAACGTTGTTTTGACCATAGTCTTTAAGAAAACTACCATTACGAGGCCAAACTGTGCACTGGATAGGCGCACAATTTTGTTTTTGTCTGTTCCTAGATTCCAGAGACAAGTTTTTAAACATGTTAAAATTTTGTCGGAACAATCGAAGAAAATGAAAGAATAAAAGAAGAACAAAGGGAGCGTTTGTTGCGGAAACCGCTTACAATGCACAAAATGCACATGGCCTCGTAATGACGAAAAAAAGGTTATGTTTTTTTTTTCAAATTAATGAAAATTTTTCTGCGTGGTGTGACAAAAAGATCTGTAGCAGAACTATATTTTCGATTTTTGCTGAAGGTAGACTATTATAAGCAAAATGGAACAAACATTTTTCAACTTTTTTTTTTCAATTTTTCTGCAAAAAACTTTCTGAATTTTTTTGAAGTGTTTAATTCCCAAAATAGAGATAAGAAAATCCGATATTAATTTTGCTTGCTCGAACCTAGGTTTTTGGGGCTTAAATTAGCCATAATCAAGCTACTGTAAGCCTGATCGCTTGCTTTATTTGATCGAATTAAGACGAAAAAATAAAAATTTCATAACGGTTTTTCTCAACTTTGAAAATATTTTTTTGAAAATTATTGAAAATCGATCAGATCAGGACTGATAGGGCTTCATTATGATATATCATTCCTTTCTGTTTGATGATTTTTGGGGTACTTTATTTTGCGCGTGGAAAACCAAAGAAAAAGAAATGAAAAATAAATAAAACACACTCGAATACGAAGTTCTTCCTCATTTTTCAAATGGTCAGAACAAAAATGGAGATTGTTTGCAAATCTTGAAGCTACTCCTTATTTGCTTAATGACAGTCATTGACGTAATTGAGAAAAAAATTGATTAACAACAGGAAACAACCCTCTATAAAGTTTTTTTGATATAACGGAAGCTTAATTACTGTAAAGTAGAAATTTTTTATTCCATTTTGCTGGGTTAACTTTGTATTTCAGCTTAGAGTTACTACAAATTTTCGTTTTTCATTTAATTCTTTTGACTTTTTTCCTATTTACCAAAGAAATGAGCAAGGTTTAGTGGGCGACTTAAGCAGTACAATGGACCCTAGAAGAAAGAATCTAAACTTCATGAAAAGATTGTTGATATTTAAAAATTAAAAAAAGAAGGTTTTGGAGTTGAATTTGGTAAAATTGATAAGAATTTTTTTGTTCCGACCATTCAGAATGGGAAGAAACTTTGTGTTTGGGAGTGTTTTAGTTTTTTCTTTTTTGTTTTTCACGCAAAATCAGGTACCACATGATCATTGGAATAGAATGAATGACAAAATAATTTATAGCCCTTTTGGTTGAAATACGCACATGAAAAAAAATGGAAACTTTTTTTTTCGGTGTCGAGAAAAATCCGTCGGAATTTTTCAATTTTTGGTCTAACTTCGAGCGAATATGGTGAGCGAGCAGACTTATTTTGTCTTTCACACAAAAAGATAAGCGTCAAATTATCATCGTAATGAGTGCAGTGGTTTATTATATTTATGCCTTTTCAGCCTTGATTTGAACAGTTCTAAAAAAATAAAAGATGGTTTCAGTGTCGAGAAAAACCGGTTCGAAGTTTTAAAGCTTTAGTCTGATTTCGAGCGAGTAAATCAAGAGAGCAGTTTCTTTATAGAATGATAGGCCATTAAATTTTACTTTAAGTTCATCGAATTTTTTTAGCGCTATCTTTGTAATAAAAAAAAAACATCACAACTTCTGCATAAAATTTAAAAAAAGGGATTTTTTTTTATTTCTTTTCTGCTATTTTTTGACTGAAACCGTTGCTTGATTTGCCTATTTTGTGTAGCTGTCGATTATGCCTAAATTCCAGCTTTCCTTCAGATCCGTTTATCACTCGAGTCGCCAAAGAAAAGCATTTTTTGGAAAAAAACAGACAGAGAAAGTGTTTTATGTATTTTTTCAGAGTATGGTCTGAACCTTCTGTGCTACGTGCAGAGCCACCGGCTATCTTTGTGTTCCTGGTAATTTTTATACCTTGATTATGAAAAAAAGAAAAAAAGAAAAATATTGAAGTTTGCACAGAGGTTTTCCCAGTCACCGAAAATTTTGAGTATACGGCACGCAGGGAAGCATCAATAAAAGCTATCAACTGACAACCATCTGTTTTCGAATTACGCCACTAATTTTTCGACATTCAAAGATGTGCCGAATGTTTTTCGGCTGCGACACTTCATAATCTAATTGGACGGTTACTGTCGCTGACAAAATCCTAATACACCGAATTTCTCCTAAGTCGTCAAAGTCTGGAAATTAGTGTAGATATAATCTGACAATTAGTCGCAAAAATCTGAACATAGATTGGGCATCTATAATAAAAAATTCAGTGCTTTATTTGATCTTAACGAGATGCGATTTATCCGATTGGAAATGCCGATTTTGAGGAAAAGGTACCACAATGAAAAAATTAAAAGTTGAACGTAGAAAGTTCCAATTCAGACTTAGAAATAGCTCTTTCTAAAGAAAAAACTCCTCGTATCCAGGGACATGTGCAGTTTAGGTGTATCGGTATCTCAATTAGTCTGAACATAGCCTCATACAAATCTCAAAACCCCATGCAAACATTTGTGCAAAAAAATCGTTTAGGCCGAAGGTTGTGGAGATTTTTTATATGCAAGACACTGCAAGATAATAAGACCCTCCTAGCATGAACATATATATAAGACTAAAAAATCGAAATCCTGAACAGGAGAGTCAAAATTGAAGGGAATGTTGCAAAGAATCAAAGAATCCGGAGTTCGAAAGCTAAATAGACAGCCTAAAACTCAAAGTTTCAAAACACGTTTTTACTGGGCGTTTCAAGTTTTTTTTTTGAAAATTTTTATTGCAGCTAAAACTGCGAAAAAAACAGATTCATCATGATAATTCACTGGTCCCTGATTTTCAGGAAAAAAATCAGTGTGATGAGTACATTAATTTAATCTACTGATAAAAAGGTTGTATTAATTTTCAATAGCGTATTACGGGAGCTGCTGAAAATTAATACAATATACAAAAAAGCGGTAGAAGCAAAGCCAGAAAAATCACACCCCACGTTGATGCTGACAATGTGTTTCAGAAGTGAACTACTGCACACAGAAGTACAACGCAGATGGCGAACTCGAGACACTGAATAATGACCCCTGTGTTGGGCGGGAGAACAAGCAATGTGTTGACCACGAAGACTTTTATGCTTGTGAATGTCTGGACCAATACATCCCATTTGATCTCCATCACCACACCGGATGTGTTTCAGGTAAAATCAGGAAAACATTTCTGAGAACTTTTTGGAATCGTGCTAAATCAAAGCGCTTTCTATTTCTGCATTCGTTTTGCATGAAAAACACATCTATCTTAGAAGTATTGCAAGGAAATCGGCTATTTTGCAGATTTGCAGATTTGCAGATTTTTCTGAGCAAAAAAATTCAAAACTTCCATCAATTTTCCTTATGTGGCCAAAATTCACATATAAAATTTTTTAAAACCATAGAATCCCTTCTCCGCTAAGAGGAATTGAGATGCATAAATTTTCCATGATAAATATTAAAAGAAATTAGCGTGCAGCCAAACGAGATGGGATGAAAAATTCAATCGCCTACTGAGTTTTGGCCGATCAGCGGCGATATTGTACTCCACAGACTTTTTACCATCGTCATGCCCAGATCTACGGCAACAATCTCAGTACGCATGACAGCCCTAATCTCCACGGGAAGACACTCTGACCCAATTTTAATCGGAGTGCTTCTGACATTATCTGACGCGTTTTTCTTCTCATGTCTTGACAGTTGGCAAAATTTTTGCAAAAATTTTTACGGGCAAGTTTGTTAGGGAGAAATCGTAGGCGCCTTCACCAAGTCTGCTTGTCTCGCATGTTTGAATGTGCCGTAAATGTGTCGTTTTGGTTCCAGTAGCCGGTCGGTATTACTGGACCAGTTTCAACCTCGTCTGGTTCGGTTAAAGGTCTTTTCTGCTTCGTCCTGAACAGTTGGTGTTTGCGCGTAGTTTCAAGTTACCAATCTAGCGATTAATTCGAATTCACGGTCGTATCAAGTAACGCAGCGTCGAGTTAGTTTTTGCGTACTCTCACCCCCAGGCCCTCCCCTGGCCAACCAAATGACAAATTCGCGCAATCTTCTCGAATTTATGATTTGGTTGCGATATCAATAAAACAAAACATAGAATAAATTTGAAAAACCTCAAGCTGTTGAAATGCTAGCGCAAAATTTATCTTTACAACATAGGCTGATTTTTCTTACAAACTGAACAAAAGCGAAATAACTTCTTTTCTAATCCGATATACGCCTGAGCAGGGGTTGATTTAGGGTGGGGGGAAGCGGCGGATGCCTCCCTACTGAGTTAGGACCGATGTGGTTAACTCATAGAGTAATTTCGGATAGGGTACACCGTCTGCTCGTCACGCTATCTTATTTTCGGCCGGATAGATTCGTGCAACTTCTTAGTCTAATACCGATCCTAATCTTACTCTTATATCTACTAGTAAAGGGTGTTTAACTAGTCTCTGCTAGGCTCAATAGATCTAGGGTATACTGGTTTGTTGCGGCTGCAGAAGTTCTCTTCTTGGAGAGACAACTAATTTCTAAGTTAAATTCAAATCTCTCTGGTGCTGAAATTACAAGTAATTTCAGCACTTACAAATAAGTGGGTTGTTAGTTAGATGGATCATGATTGGTTAATATTTAATACTTTACAGTGGTAAAATATCTAATTTATCCAATCATAAAATATAGTTTAGATCAGGTTCCACCCATCCGAATTTTACAGAGTTTTTTAGAATTATCTTTCTGCAATTCAAAGGATGGATGATGAACGTTGGTATTTGGCGAACATCATATTCTTGTCCGGTTCCCCTTGAGAGAGAAGTTCCAGGACGCTGGAGTTAGGGGCATCAATCGTTGTGTCGTCTTGTGACAACGACTGTGTTTCCCAATGAAATCAATCTGATTTCAAAATGGTTTGCTATGACGGGTTTTTCTGTATTATGTAGAGAACATGTTTTGTGTTCAACCTCGTCTGGGAATGACGTGGAGATTGTGTGTGGAAGGGATGCCTTGTAACTCGGATCTGTACGTATACTTGAACATCGAGGTGGTCATTGGTCTAGTTCAATGAAGTCCTTTTCTGCGAAGTCAAGTCATACTCTAAATAATTTGAGTTGTGATTGTGGACGGCATATCGGTTGTGGTTAGCCATTCTTGTTCGAGTGTAATGGGATCATTTTGTTTTAGGATGTTCGTCTTTGTTGCTGTGTGTTGATCTATATACTGCAAGGTATGATTTACATTTTATAAAATTTTTATTAGTTCGGTTCTTTAATCATGAATTTAGTTAGTTGTTTTCACAAAAGCATTTTGTTTTAGTTCGGTTATTTTGAAGAGTTACTCACCCTTGAGTACCTCTTATTAAAAATAGAAGTGTGGTCACAAAGCGTGGATGTAGCGCGGTGGGTAAGGCCGACTATAGAGCATGCTCAGGAAGTCCTCTCTGGTGGGTTAGGCCAGGAGTGGGAGTATGATTTCGTGCGGTTTCTTTGAGAGGTCCTGTTATGTGATAACGTTCTATGTTGGGTTTATGTTGGTCTTTCTTATGTTTCTTTGTTTGTGTCCTTTTTTCAAAAATCAAACAGTTTTTCTTATGGGTTTGTCTTTCGACTTTTTTGTGTTTTATAATTTCTTTCTTAGACTTTATAATAGTCTTCAAAAGAATAAATTATCCAGTTTTAAATTGGGTTAATCCGGTTTGGGTACCATTGGTTTTCTTTTCTTAGTCATGCTGTTATTTTATGATTTGTGGTGTTTAGTAAGCTGCGTTGGTTAGTTTGGTTTAGTATATAACTCCTTTCCAACCGGGTTAAAGGAAAGTTTGAAACTTGTTATCATGTGTTAGAGTTGTTGAGTGTGAAAACTTGAAACTTAAAATCATTATTTAAACAATTCTTCGTGGGCGAGCTGTGCGACTTTGGATAGAATTCCTGTGTGAGTGAATGAAAATATCAAAAGGTTAGTACTGCATTTTCATTTTATCATTTTATAAAATTTCTAATTTCAATTTTACTGCTAGTTTTGGGGGAAATTCAAAGTTATAAATTTTCATCATAATTAAATTTACTGCTTTATGGGGAAATAATTTATAAATTAATTTACTACATTTGGTATGAATTTTATCAGATTATCTTGTGTAAAATATTAATGAAGTTTAGAAGAATTTTAACAAGTTTATTTTGTTTTCTGTTTTTTGCAGATGATCGTGGTATGAAGACTAAAAATGTAAAAGAAACTTGAGTAAAGAATGGTTAGTACTAATTTAAATTTATTAGTTAAGAATATTTTTAAATAATACTTACCTGTTAGTTGTCTGGGAAAAAGCCGTGGGGAAAGATGTCGTGTATTATGTCCGAATTTGTTAGTAATTTTGCTAGTATGCGAATGATGTTTTTAGTTTGGAGCAATGGCCAAAGCAATTGAAGTGCTTTATTGGTTTTTAGTTCTTCGGTGCCTACTGCAAACTCATAATGTGTGTTTTGAATGAGGTTATATTTTTTGTGATTATATTTAGTATTGTGAATAAATTATAATATTGGGATTTCTATAGGTTGGATAAATTCATGTGGGATAAGGAAGGGTCTGGATTCCTCGGCATTAAAGGTCTTCGTGATGGGACAAAATATATACATTTGGGTAACTGGGTCATAGTTGCGGAGGATGCCATGGAGGTTAGTACCTTTGATGCAATATGTAAAATTAAGGAAAAATGGTGGCGTGTACTTTGAGTTGAGAAACTGAAAACGATGGTGAGATTGTCTTGATGGGGTATGCAAATCAAAATGATTTGTATGAAGCGATAGTATGCATATGTATGAGTCTGTTTAGTGCGTAACATAATGTCGTGTGAACAGTGCAAATCGCGTTCATGTGGTGCAAGGAAGTGAAAGGTTAGTGAAAACAACTGAAATTTTTCTTTAAAACTTTCGTAAGCTTGAATATCAGTTAGTGCTTCAAAAATGATGTGATCATATTTTCTATGAAAAAAATTAAGTGTGAATACATATGACGTTTTGATGAAGAATTTTTCTGTTAGTTGTGGGTTAGAGAAACGGTCGTCATCTAGAAATTGGTCTTGATTAGTTCGGATGATATTATGGTCGTAATATTCTATTGCAAATTCGTTAGCTCGGGGTGCAGTGAATGTTTTTAGTGATTTTTTATATCCTATATAAGTAAATTGTCTAGGTGTTAGTGTTGGGGTGAGTCTATATAGCATATCTTTATTCTTTTCTATATCGTTATGAGTACTAGAGAGTGGCAGGCAAAGGGGTTTAGTAAAATGGTAATACGCTGTCCAGTGAAGTGTCGGCATTAAAACATGTTCATCTACAAAACTTCGTGTGTCGTTGGTGTCGTTAGGTGTGTTTAAAGTATATTGTGGGGTTGAGGGTAAGGTGATTGCTAGAAAATCTTTCGTGTTGGTGTGGTGTGGATGATTAATATATTCGCAGGCTGTTCCTGGTTTGGTCGGGAATGGATGGTTCGGGAATTTTCTTTTAAAAGTGCGATAAGCTCGGTGAGTGATATTTGATGATTCAGTGGATGTGGATGATTGTGCTAATGATGCAGTGTAAGCTGAGGAGGGTGTAGGAGTAGGTGGGTTTGAGGATTCTATTGTGGATGAAATTTGATTTATAGTGAGGGTGTTAGGGTGTATTAGCTGTTGTTGTAGGGTGATAAAATTATCGAGTTCCTGGGAGATTTTGGGGGTATCTGGAGAATTATTAGATGATCGGTCGGAATGAAATGGAGAATAGGTTGGGGTTACTTGCGAAGCATAAGAAGGAGTGGAAACGGATGGGAGTGGATTATTTGGTGGGATCGGTTGAAAAGGGGGTTTTGAAAAAACTGCGGAGTTGGTCTGAAAATTATTGGATGGAGATGGTTCGGAGTCTGCAAATTTGTCAGGGGTTTCTATATTAGGGTTATTAAGTTGTGAATTGGAGTATAAAACTGAAATATCTGAATTAGTATCCGAATTCATGCTTGATGATATATTAATAGTTGGAAAATCGGATGGTGGGAAAGCAAAAAGTGGGATTATTGGGATTGGATTGTTGAGGTTGGTTGGATGGGAATTTGAGCGGTGTAGGGATCCAAGTTGTCGGCTCATCGTGGGCTAAAAAAAATGATTATTTTGAGACTGAAAAGCGGTGGTATGGGGTTGTTCTATAATTTGTTCATATGTAATATCATCTTGTGAATGATGTGTCATTATATGTTGTATGGGACTTTGCGATATGTTTGGTCTAAAATTTGGGTTATGTGTTATTGCTAGGTTTCGGAAATTACGTGGGACTAAGGATAATGGATGGTTATGTGGTAGGGGTGGCAACTGTGGTGCGGTAGGTGTTACTTCTATGCTATTATGTTCTTCGTCGTATTTGTTCTGTCTTGTCGCTTTTTTTGTATTATACTCTTTTATTTGTGCGTCTAGAAGAATTTTGTTTATTGATGATGAAAAAATTCCAAAAAATCCTGCAAATAGTATGCGTGCTACACTTGCTTGTCTATTTACTTGTGTGTGTATAGCGCAAGTGTTATAGATTCCTTTTAAAAGTGAAAAAAGAAATCCTATAAAGTTAAACATTGCGTATAGGATAGTTAATTTTTCTAAGATGTAATAGGGCCATCCTAGAAAATCGAGAATTTAATTTTTTAGGGTAACAAAGCTGAAAATATTTATAAGTGAAATATCTTGTTGTCTGTATTTTCCACCGTTTAGATATATATAGTCTTTAATGTCTTTAAAATATCCGCTATAATCTTGTGTATAAATATCTGCAAATCCTGCGGTGTCGGCAAGTTTGCGTAAATTTTGGTCAATTGATTGTCTTTGTATAGTGTCCATTTGTGTTAATAATTCTTGGAATTGTTGTGTTCTGATGTGGTGTTTGATATCTGATTTTGAATATATTCCAATTGATTGTAAATCAATATTTGGATTACGAGCAATAGCTCTGATGCTTTCGGGTGAAAATTTTTGGAGTGATTGCGTTAACGTAGGGTATGGAGTAAGGAGATAATACTTATCTTCATCAGGGTTCAATTGTACTACATTGTGGCTATTTTCTGATCCACATGGGACTGCGGTATCCCAAAAATATGTTCGTCTTGAAATTGTGTCGACAGGGATTCTTTTATAGCAGCGTTTATCTTCAAAAACATATAGTGGTGATACTTTTTTGGTACAAATATAAAACCATAAAATAATTTCTTCGTAGTCTAGAAAATTTGATCTATTTCCTGATAATAAATATCCTGCGTAGGGTATTTTAACACTGCTAGTGCGAGTGATTGTAGGATTTGTGTCCTTTCTAATTCGCATAGTTGGTGAAGTGTTTCTAATTCGGAGAGTGACATTTCTTGAAAAATTCGACTAATCGTGTAGTCTAACTTCATATCTAAGTGGATATCATAGTGGATATTACCAAAATAAGTATTATTCATTAGTGATAGTTCTTGTAAACTTGTGATTCTAGTGTCATGTGGCTTTAGTTTTCCACCAGGTTGACCATTACTTTTTTGAAAGTTAACTGGTATATATGATGTTCCTTCGTGTAGAGGGTGACCTGTGGCATAAGGGTCAATTTTTATTTTTCCAGTGGTCATGTCGAAACCTTTTTCGTATTCAACTAATATTTCAGAATATTGTGTTTGTGAAGTGGGTGTCTGTATTTGCATGCGATTTCTCTTTCTTGATATATTTGGAAACGTGTTAATTTATTTTCTATATTTCGAAAATCAGTACTTTGTTTTCGTGATGGATGAACTTGTTCACATGGAAGTGATTGTATAAAATATTTTTCGTGAAATTTTATCATTCGAGCGTGTATTTTTGCTACTTGAAATGTTGTGCATGTGTCTTCGGGAAACCAAACAATTGTTGCTTGTGTCCGTGTTGTAGGATCACAATAGCATTGGTCGTTTTTACAAGGTTATGTGAGTTGTATTTTTTCAAGTTGTATTTTCCAATCGAAAAATATTATTTCTTGGTATCCTTTGTTTTTTGTATCTGCTTTGCAGTTTGAAGGATTTTTTATTCCAATATGTCGTATCCAGTGTTTATCATGAATATCATAAGTTAGTCGTCCGTGTGCGCCATTGTATGGGTATTTTTCATCTAGTTTTATATGTCCTTGATATCTTTCAAGTTCTGCTTGATGTACAGAATCGGCAAAGACTTGAAAATATACTAGTTTTCTGTCGGTGTTTTTAATTCTTGTGATATTTAATCTGAGTAGCTCGTTTTTACAATCATCGAAATTTAGATGTAGAAGTCGTTCTATATTACTTTGGTAGAATGATTCGTGGTCAAGTCGGTTTCTATTTACGTTTGAAACTTGTGAACAATGTACTGTTGTTGCTCGGGCTTTTGAATACAGTGTCGCTATTACATTTGTAGTTTCTATAGCTTGTGGTTCCGTTTCGCATTGTGATACTTGATTTATTGCATATTTGTGTAGTGTTTTTTGTTCATTTTCTTCACAATCGTAGTGTGTTACTAATAAGTCCTGGGGTCCTGTGCGGGGAGAAGGATTTGTGTTCTGATCGGAAAATATTAAAAAAAGGGATTGTTGAAGTATCAATTATTTTTAGAATATACATGTGTATGATAATCCTGAGTATGGGTTATAAAATGTGATGTAACCAATTGTCTTTTTGGTATATCTGTCCTATTTATATATTACTTCAGTTCTTATAAATGGTGGTGGTAGCAATTGAGCTGTTATATTGGGAGGGTTTAATGGGTAAGGATGTTGAGCAATGTTGTTAAGTTTAACCGTGATTTCAAATTTTAATTGTAGACTATTTTGTTGGAGTATTTGGATGTTATGGTCACGAATGTCTTCGTGGATGTCTTGTCTATATTGTAGTCTATGGAGTGCCCAATTGTGGTGTCGGTTACTTTCTGGATGTTGTACAAATAATAGTCGGGCTGCTGTGAACGTGTTCCAATCTAATCTTAAAGGGATATTTGTTGATGATTGTTCTCGATATCTAGCGTCGAGGTTATTTGGAAACTTTAGGGGGAAAGGCGTCGGTGAAATCTGGCTTATTGATGGTGTTGATGGTAGTGATAATGTTTCTGGTAGTGATGATGATGTTGTTGTATCCGGAGAAATATCTATTGGGTCATTTATTAAATTTGGTTCACCTTGTGTGAATGAGCGTGTTGTCCAATATGGTAGTCGTGATGTTTGGTTGGGGGGGGGGGTTAAAGGGATTGTCACGTATTTGTTCAGATGTTGGTGTTGAATCTAAGTAATCTAAGAAGTGTAGGGGTTTCCGATAGTATGCTAATTGGGTTTTCTGGAGTACTTGGTGATGGGGATTGGGGTATATCAAAATGAACTCGGGGGGTTTGAAAATTTCTATTTCGTCGTGGATGTATAATATGTCTATTTATTTCAACTGTATTTTGGTTTTGACTAATGTTTCTTATTCCATTAATTCTTGTGGTAATGCTGGGTACAAGTTATATGTTGGTTCACTTAGGGTGCATGTCGCTGAACTGGTTCTAATGGTTCAGATAAGCGAGCGTGTCGTTCTTCAAAAGTGTATGGGTTATCTTGGAAAGAAATTCGTGTGGATGTTTGGGGGTTTTGGGTAGTTGTAGGTATTGTCGGGTTTTCTTGGGATGATGTAGTTGAAGACTGACTGTGTGATTGTTGGTTAGCAATTTTTGAAGGTTGTCTGATTGATTTTTCTTAGTGAAAAAATTTATGTTTATTGTAGTATTCTTCAAGGAAAAGAATTAAAAGGATTGTTGCCAAGGCGAATGTTGTGATTGCCTTTTTTATACATTTGCATATTGTCAATTTTAGGGATGATAAAAATGTTATAAAAATTACAAATAAAAAAAAATTTCTGTTCTACTAAAAATTGTTCGTATCATTTAAATAAATTTTGGGTTATCGTACCTGTGAATATGGTCAATGATTTGGGAAAGTTGGAGATATATTTCAAATAGGGAGTAGAAAATTAAAAAAATGTTGCAAAAACGATTAAAATTATTATAAAAGCTTCAAAAGTATCAAAAAGAAATATGAATAAAAGTTTAAGTATTGTTAAAAAGTTTCTGAAAATGTTGAAAATTGTATTAACTGATCGAGAGAAAAGCATTTAAGAAATGGCTTCTTGGTCAAATATTTTTTGTTGTTTGGGGCGGTTTTTAAGTGTGGTCGAATTATTTATTGAATTTTTGACAAGTTGGTTGAGTTTTGTGAAAAATTGTTGGGGGCGAATTTTATGGTGTTCGGGAGGTCTTCTTTGCTTTATTTTTATTTGTCAGGTGATCTGGGGTATTTTTGAGATTTTTGTACTTTAGGCTAAATTAATATGGTCGTATTTTTACTTTAGGCTAATTTATCATTTTTGGTTGGGGGGTTTTTGAGGTCTAAGTTGGGAAAATATTGTTGATCTTTGCGTTATTAGATAAGGGAGGGTTATGATATTATGGTGGTATTTATTTTGGTTGTCAAGTTTGAGTGGTTTGATTATTTTTGACCTGGAGGTTGTAAAGTTATAGTTATAGATATGCCTGGAGTTTAATATCTTTCGTCTAATTGGTTTGTTTTATAGTTATAGAAGGTGACGGATTGAATGAATCCTATTGGCTAATTTTGAACTGGAATTGTTGCGTGTTTGTCAGCATGTTATTTTGAAAAATGAAAGTTCAAAATGATTCAGAGGTGCAAAGATTATTAATTTTTAAAATTAAAGCTGTACATTCTCTCATTAGAATTGAGAGTCGTAGCTCTGCTTGAGTGAATAATCAGGAATTAGCTGATATAAGGTTCATTTTATTTGTACCATTATGTGATTGTAGTAATGCTGCGCCGATGCCAAAATTTGAAGCATCGCACATTGCATAGAATGGTTGATTTGGATCTGGAATTGTGTTTGAAATTTGTTCAGTTAAAAGTTTTTTAATTTCTTCAAATCGTGTTTGATGTTCAGTGGTCCATTCAAAATTATTTTGTTGTCTGAGGATATTATAGAACGGTTTTAAACATAATTTCATTTTATAAACGTACTTACTTAAGAAATTTAACATTCCAAGGAATTCTTGGATTTTCTTTTTGTTTGTTGGTGGTTGAAGTTTTTGAATAGCATCAATGCGTGATTTTAATGGAGTGATTGTGTTTCTTTCTATATTATGTCCTAAAAATTTAACTCATGTTAAAAAGAAGTGTGATTTATTGGGGGCGGCCTTCAGATTTTCGTTCTGAAGTATTTTATGATAGTGTTCTAAAACTGTAAACATTTCTTCTTTTGTCTGTGATTGCGTAAAAACATCGTCTAAATAGGTGATTGCGTTTTTCTTGAGTATTAGTGGTCTAAAAATTTTGCTCATAAAAGCTGAAAATGCTGCTGGTCCCATGGAAATTCCATAGAATATACGGTTGAATTCATATTGGTGATTTCCAATAACAAATTCTGTTAAACGTCGTGATTGTTCATCTAGTGGCATTTGATTGTATGCACTATTCATATCTGCGGTTGTAAAGTTTTTTCCGTTTATTTTTGTTAAGATAACTTGTATTGGTTCAATAGGCCATTTGCATTTCGATTCGTCTATTAGTGAATTGAGGTATCTAGCGTCTAAAACTATTTTTAATGACTCTCCTTTTGCTAGGGTGATAACAGGGTTAATAAATGTGTTACCTTTTGGTTGTTCTTCTTTTTTTACTATTGAGATGATTTTGTATTGTTCTAAAATATCAAGTAATCTGTTTACTTTGTCATGTAAATGAATTGGTACTTTACTAGCTCTTTGTTTTTTGAAAACTGCGTCAGGTTTTAACGGGAGATGTAGTGATGAACTGATTTTCCCAACATCAAATTTTGATGTTGCGTAGAATGTTGAATATTTTAATAGTTGTTTTGCTAGTTTGTCAAATTCGATTTGTGTAATTTGTGAGTGTTCAAAATTAAACATCGTTAAAAATTGTTGTTGTTCTTTTGTGTACTTTGTTATAAAGAATGTTGGTTTAAAATATGGTGTTTTTGCGTTTCATTGCTTATAATGTTATTTATGGATAATTCTTCGTTAAGAATTGTGGATTGGCAAATATTTAATAATTGGAGTATATTATTTACGCGGTAGGCTACTTCATGTATGGGTGAAATTGTAGCGTTTGTTTCGCAATATCCTAAAATTCCTAAGGGTAATGTTACTTGATACGGTGTATTGTTATACACGTGTAGCAAAATGATGTCGGAATTCGTGTTTTTCAAATATTTTATAGATGAAATCGTGATTTTGAAAAACTTGTGAATAGGTTTAAATTCAAAGTCTGACATAAAAAGTTGTTGTTTATTTTAGCTTTTATCATATTGGTGAACTTGTTTTATTGAAAAATTATATATATTTCCTGATAGTGGTTTCAGGTGTTTTCGTTGTTGGTTATAAATTGGGTAAAATTTTGAGAAGAATGGTGGTTGTTTATTTAATCTTTGAAAAAATGTTAGAGCTGTATTTTTGTTTTTGTGTATTTATCTTTGATCAGTATTTTACTATTCAAGATGTTGATTGTTGGTATAAATTTTGATATAAATGGTATGCCAATGATATTGTGTTTAATATCAGTAATATGAAATATTTGTTTAAATGGTTTGTTTAGAATTTTATTTTGTTCCATTGTTCTTATGAGGAGAAGGAATAATTGGATTTTTCCATAATTTACTAATGTTGATCCTTGTGCTGTTGCTAGTTTACTAGAGGTTGCAAGAGGCGTTAATTTTTGATGTAATGTTTTGATTTCATTCCATGTGGGAATATTAATTATGTTTGATTCTGCTCCTGAATCAATTAAAAAATCAATTTCAAGATCTGGTGGTTGAAATTCTTTGTTTCTTGGACTTTCTAAGAGAAATGGTATTGTCCAAATTTTTTCTCTGGGTTGTTCTTTTTTGTATATTCTGATAAATATGATTTGTGTTTAGACATTTTGTTTTGTCTTTTTCATCGGGTTTATTTACCGTGTTAATTTCGTTTATTTCTTGTGCAGTTTGTGTAGTATTGATGGGTTCAATATAATAATTGTGAAGGAGTTCCAATTGATTTTCATATATATGTGATGTAAAAGGTTGTTCTTATATGATAGGTTCATAGTCGTTTTCGACTGTTATCATGTTTACTGAGATGGTATTTTCTGTATCACTTTCTGTATCTGATGATCCACAGTTTATTTGATTTAGTTAAAGTTCGTTTCTTCCTGTGTCATAAATTTCTGGGGGGTCTGATGTTGTTTCTTCAATTGACTGTACTTGAATAATATGTCTTTGATGTTTTGGTGTATACTTCTGTATCGATGTTTAGAATTATTATAATGGTTATTATTCCTATGTGGTGACTGGGAATAATTTCTATATTGATTATTATAACTTGAATTTCGATTTTGTGATTTATTCCGTGATCTGTTTTGATAATTGTCATTTGATCTGTGATATTTTGATCTATTATACGAGTTATTTTCTGATCGATTGTTCGGGTAATTCTGATTTCGATTGTTGGAATAACTTCTATTTCGATTATGTGAATAGTTTCTATTTCTGTTGTATGATGAGTTTCGTGATTGATTATTGGAATAGTGTTTATTTCTTGGGTTTGATTGGGAACTGGATCCAGAAACAAATTCTGTTGTATTGGAATTCGATCGTGAATAGTTATTTTGGTTATTTTGGCTAATCGATCGATTATATCTATTTTGTGAGACAATTCGTGTATTTCCTCAATCGGGTGATCTTCGTCTATAACTTGAGTTATATGGTGATTGATTCCTTGTGTAGTTGGTGTTGTTCGGAAGTGTTTTTCCTGAACTGTTGTAACTAAATATATTTTTGTTTGGTAGATTTTGATCTTTTTTCATATATTGATAGAACGATTCATTTGGTTCTTTATGCTTTTGAGGTTTGTTTTGGTTATCTTGTTGTTTTTGTCTTCATTCGGAAATACTGTGTCCGTATCGTCGGCAATAATTACACCATTTTTTGAAAGATGGTTTGCCTTTAAAATTTGGATGTTTTTCATAAATATTTAGTATTTCAGTGATTTTTTCAACTAGGTCTGTATCTGATTCCTGTATGTTATTTATATGTGTAGTGGTTGTTTCAATTCGATTAACATATTGTAGTTTTAGATTTTCTGTTTCTTCAAGTTTCATTGTGATTTCCGCTTGCTCTAGTTTGTCTACTAGTTTTCGAAAATCTAAATCTGGCTCTCGAATTGAGGAAGGATGAGATGCTCTCTTTTTTATTGCTATTTTCCTTAATTGAGGTGTTAAGGTCATCATTAAAATTTCTGTCATTTTGGTGTTTCTATAGTCATGTGTATTAAGTGAATATGCTTTTCAGACTAGTGTTTCGATACGTACTGCTAATTGTTTGATGGTTTCATTTGGTAATCTGCGAATTTCGTTACATAAAACTCTTTGGTGTTGTTTATTTCTTTCGGAGTCAAACATTTTTGAAAATTCTTGTGTAAATCTTTTCCAGTCTGATTTTATTTCTATAGGTACTACTGAAAACCATTTTTGAAGTGCGCCATCTAAGGTTGTTTGTATCAATGCTGTGCGTCTATGTATCCAATTTTGATGTAGTGGCGTATTAATTGGTTCAGGTCCTATATTTAAAATTAAATTTGCTGTTACTGCATTCAAATAATCTTCTACAGAATATTCAGGATCTGTTCCTGTAAACACCATCAGTGGTTTATTTGATGTTACTGATGATCCACCCATGAGGTATGGATTCAATGTCATAAGTAGTGATTCTGCGGCATTTTTCATTTGCGAAAAACTTGAAAGTTGATTTTTTGTTATTTCGTGTTGCTGAAGATAATATGGAAGTGGTATTTCATTTTGCATTTGAGTTGGTTGATACGAGTGCATAGTCATTGGGTTTTGTGGTTGAATCGGTTGAAAAGATTGTGTATTAGTTGGATTTGGCATATGTATTGGTTGTTGATTTCGTGTATCTGTTGGGTTTGGAGAAAAAATTCTATTATATGTATGAGGTCGTCGCAATCTTTGTGTGCGATATTCTTGGGTATATGGTGCAAAAATGTCTGGTTGTAAATAATCATCATCAGATGATAAATAATCCGTATGATGAGGTGCTTGCTTTTTATTTTTATTTTGTTGAAAGAATGGGTAATTTTCACTATGATCCTGTGGAGGATGTGAATTAGTTCGAAAATTTACTGAGTTGGTTGTTGTCATTGGGTTATCCCAATAGTGAGAACATACATGATTATTATTTTTTCGTGGGGGGTAGTTTGTTTTTGACGAATGTGCATAATTATAATTGTGTTCTGCAAAAGTGTTTCTTGTGAACGTTTTTCGTGGTTTTGATGGTACTGTCATGGGTCTATATGTTTGATAATCCATATGTGAATTTTCTGGAGCAACCGAAGGTTTAACGGTTGATTGTAAGGTTACTTGTGCCAGTGAAGTATTTGTATTTCTTGGTGTTGTTAAATTTGGATGTAATGGTGAAATAATTTGTTGTGTAGTTGTTGTTGTTTGGACAATTTCTTCATTTATGAAGTGTGATGGTGTTTGAATATCTTGTTGTGTAAGATTTCTAGTTCCATTAAGGTTTTCATTGTGTATGACGGTCGATTTGAAACTGTTAATTCGTGTATCAGGTAAAAATGTATTGTAGTTTAATGGTGTTGCATCAATGGTTAGTGGTACTATTTTTACATAATCTCTGTGGTAAGATATTGTACTTATTGCTTGACTTGAGATAGATTGTGGGATATTTATAAACGTAGGATGAGACCATTCAGGGTCCCAAATGTAGTCTGATTGTTCTGTAATGGCAGTATCATCATTTGGATTTTGAGGTCTGAAATTTTTTCTTGCTTGTGAAATTAAGTCTAAATTATGTGTGAAATAATCTATTATAAACCATGCCAAAATTTTTTGTAAGTCATGTTTTGTGTGTTGTGAAACATCGTCTTTAGTGAAATTTTCTTTGATTATATGTAGAAAAGTTGAAAATAATGTGATTTCATGTCGTAATTTTGTATGTTTGGATGTTTCAGTTGGTGAGATAGTTTGAAATTCTGTTTTTTCTAATATAGAAATATGGGTATATAATATTGCAAAAACTTCATTAGTGAATATAGATTTTGCTCTTTGTGAATTATGATATTGTATGCTTTTGATATATTCTAAGAATACTTTTGAAAATTCTAACTCAAGATCATCTGTTTGAATTACATATTTACGATGATTCGTATTTGGTGTGCTGAATTCTATGGTGTAGATTCCATATTGTTGTGTTAAGTTACATATATATCTTTCAAATAATGTTCAATAATTTGTCTTTTGATTTTTACATCTGGGAATTCTGCTTTGCATGGGCTGATTCCGGGTTCAAACAAATTTACGAGTAAGTTCTTGCAAAAATTATGTTGCCCTCTATTATCGGGTGCATCTATGAGCAAGGGGTAAACTTCTTCGTCATCTGGACTATCGTCACTTTGAGTGTGGCTCATTTTTTTGTTTGATGACTGTTAATATATAACTATCGATGTGTCTAATTGGTTGATTCCAATTATACAAGTGTACTGGTTTGTGTTTGTATTGCTTTTTTATTCTTCTTTTTCCTCTTTTTGATGAACTTGAAGTTGTTTCTGAATCGGAAAAACATAATTGAGCGTGAATGGGACAATTTTTATCAATTGATTCTTTTAATTTGTAGAGTTCATCTAAATTGCTGGCTTCCGATTCTGAAAATGCGTTTCTATTTTTTGAAAATCTTTTTCGTGTGATTTGTCTTTGTTTGTTTATAGTTTTTCTTTTTATTGTTTGTCGTTTAGTTCTAATGTATCCAACTGTTTGTGTATGAGGTGTGATGACAAGATCGTATTTTTTGTTATCTATCTCACAGTTGTGTAAAACGATTGTTTGTTTATTTCCTAGATTTTTGAATGACATAAGGTTTAGGATGAGGGATGCAAAAAGTTGTTAGGTATTTCTATTTTCTTAGACTGTTAGTCCTTACGATTTTTTGGTTAGTTTAACCTGGGTCTTTTTATTTAGGGTTGGAGAGGAAAGTATATCGATTCCGAAGAAGGATTTTTTTACTTTCTCGTGGCTAGTCTAAGCTAAGGTGTTAACTTACTTAATCTTACTTAGGGGTAGTGATTGTGTTCAAGGGTTGGAGAATAGTAAATCGATCCACAAGGTTCAGGTATAATTAGAACGCAAGTAGTTCGTTAGATACTATTTTAAACTTAGTAAGTCTAAGATCTATCCTGGGTCTGGTAAGAGGAGGGTTCAAGTGAAGGATGAATAACCGAAGTTTTTCACTGTTTATCCTAATTTGAATGGTTAGTTTTATTTAAAAATTTCTATTAGTCTTGGGTCTTTTGGAAGGGTTGGATAGTGAATCGACGTTTGAGGTCGTTAGACACTCGTTAAGTGGGTGGGGGAGAACCAAATTGTTATTTTTGGTCCAAGGATAGGCCTTGATGATCAGGTTTTAAATTTAGTGAAATAGAAATTTTATTGAGATCCAAGGATAAGCCTTGATGATCTAATTTTAAAATTAAGTGAATTTAAGTTTAAAATGGTTTAAATTTATTTAAGAAAAAGATTTAGTATTTTTAATGATATTAGTGAGTTTATGATTGCTGTTATGTTTAGGTGATGAAGCTGGGACAACAGTTGATTTTATGATTACTAACTATTTATTGTCATGCTACTAATTTTAATTTTTATTTATATATTGTCATGCTACTAATTTTTATTTTTATTTTCAATAAATATTTTTCAAACATGTTTTATATAAGACTGCAGAAATTAAGAAAACGATCTGAGATCTTTTAATCAATCGTTTTTGTTTATTAATAATTTTGCTTAGCGCCTGAAATGATCATGAAGATTGACTTCAAAATTTTATGTTTGCAGATGAAAATCTAAATTCATTGCTAATAAGATTCTAAATATAAAAGTTTGTGTTGGCTTTTGCCGTACGATCATAAAACTATTTGGTAAGTTTCTACTTTGTCGTATGTCGCCTCTTGTTCGAGGTCTTCTTCCAATTCCGGGTAGTTCTATTATTGTTCGGAATATCGGCTCTGATCTATTGAGTCGTAGAGACATTTCGATTAAATTATTATCGTATAACATTTTGAAAATGTTTTGTCTAAATTCTAATCTATTTTTGGTTAATTCTAAGCTATTAAGGTCTTATTCGAGACTTATGGTCGCACCAGATGAGTTAGGACCGATGTGGTTAACGCATAGAGTAATTTCGGATAGGGTACACCGTCTGCTCGTCACGCTATCTTATTTTCGGCCGGATAGATTCGTGCAACTTCTTAGTCTAATACCGATCCTAATCTTACTCTTATACTTTCTACTCTCAGGGTGTTTAACTAGTCTCTGCTAGGCTCAATAGATCTAGGGTATACTGGTTTGTTGCGGCTGCTGAAGTTCTCTTGGAGAGACAACTAATTTCTAAGTTAAATTCAAATCTCTCTGGTGCTGAAATTACAAGTAATTTCAGCACTTACAAATAAGTGGGTTGTTAGTTAGATGGATCATGATTGGTTAATATTAAATACTTTACAGTGGTAAAATATCCAATTCATCCAATCATAAAATATAGTTTAGATCAGGTTCCACTACTCAGGAACTTGACCTCCCAGTGGTATTTTTTTATGACATTCATTTTATGACGACCAACTCGACAATTTTTTCAAAGGCGCTTTAAGACGTCCCTGCATTACAGTATATGACAACTGGTCTAACAAATTAGTTCTGTTTTTAAAGAACCGGATGACAAAAAATTTCATGCTAGACCAAAAAAATTATGAAAGTAGCGTGATAATAGGCATTTGTTGCCACTTTTTCGATTTAAATATCAAGCTTTTTTCCATACATGTTCCCACATAGTTTCTATGAAAGTAGCAAAAAAAATTTTTGAACTATGAATTGTTTGATTGGCATTTTTCTATACTATGAAATTGTATGACTAGCATTTTCTCCCTAAAAAACACAAGTTTAAAGTTTTGTGTTTCATCCAAAACACAATAACCAAGTATTTTCTGCCATAAGAAAACCCAGAGAGTAACTGGAATTTTTCACGCAGATAAACTACAATTGGTGATTTTAGCCAGGTAAAATAATGTGAGCCTTTTTTAGATAGAATTATATACCAAAACATATTTTTTTTAAATATGGCTAAAAACATTTCACTTTTAAAAATTTGATGGTTGAGAGAAGAGGTCTGTTTAATGAAGAATTTATGTTAATGTTAGCATATGAAAAAAAATGTACCTATAAAAACACTTGCTGGCGATTTTAGGATTTTTTCGGTAGAAAACTCAACCTGGACTAAGTTATAGACGCATAAAAACCGTAAAATTTTCCCTAAAAAAATTATTTGAGCACATAAGCAAGTTTGCTATCAGAAAAGAGATTTAAAAATATTACATCATTTTTGTATGATTCATGGGAAAAACTCTTATCATAAATTTTTCATATATGAAATTTCATGATAAGTATTTTTTGATCAAGCAACTTTTTTTTATTTAAAAGTTGCCCTCATGTAACCAAAACTGTTACCAAACTGTTTTTTTTTGAAATTTAAACCAATTAAGTCTTTTTTTTTGCATAGTTTCCGAAAATGCTTATAAAAATTACATGATAAGTCTTTTTTTGCATAGTTTCCAAAAATGCTTATGAAAATTGTCAGAAAACGTTTAGCAATATACTCAATGATTTTTTTTACTGTAAATTTATTTCGTACTAACAAGTCGTCAAAATTTTAGGACACATTCAATTATCTGAGATATATCTGTAATTTTTGGGCTCAGCACATTTAAAGGCACCAATTTTTTTATTTTGGTAATCTAACAAAAAGTTCTTCAAAAAGAAAAAAGTACTTTTCTTAACCGTAGTAATCCAATTTTCGTAAAAACTATTGAAGATACTTCTTGAGGCTCCAGCTTTTAAGTCTCCAAAAAAATAATAAAATTAGAAAAAAACGCTAATTTACGCGCTTAGTATGGATTGCCCTCCCCTCACACGCTTTTTTTGAGGCTGATATTTTGAAAACCCAGAGTCAGATTCTTCAAGAAACGAAACAGAAAACTAATTGTTTCGGAAAACAGACAATGATTTATTTAACTTCTACAAAAAATCAGCTTTTCCGGAATTTATTTAGAAAAAGCAATAGCAGGAAGGGCATTACATGGGGTTTTAATTGGACGGAGTTATATGAAATAAACATAAAACCAGGACTTCAATTCGAAAAAATGCCACTGTTACGGTCAATTTCCGTAAAATTACAAGGCCAAACTTTTTAGTTTGTGATTTTTGTCAGATTCAGCAAAAATGACGCTCTTTTATCTTTCTTTGTTTTTTCGTTTTTCTTTGATTGTTCCGACAAAATTTAAATATGTTTGAAAAATTGTTTCTAGATTCTAGAGACATACAAACACGATTTATTCGCCTATCCAGTACACAATTTGGCCTTGTAATGAAAAAAATTAAATCTTTGTAGTCTCAGATGAACGACTGGCTTTTAACTGAGTTTCAACGAATTGATAAAATATGGTTTGAAACGAATCATCTAATTCTAGTTAAAAATGAATGCAGTTTGCTGAAATATACCGTAAGCAAAATTAATGGTTGTTTTAAACTTTAGAGGTTGTTTTTTAAAAAACAATTAGAGGTTGGGAAATCAAAAAAAAAAATTACTCTATGAAAAAAACCATAACTCGACTCGAACAAGACCTTAACTAACTTAGAATTAGACAATTGAATTTAGAATTAGACAATTGCAAAATTGCAAAAAAAAGCTAGACGCAATAGACATTTTAATAGAAATGTCTCTACGTCTTGATAGATTTGCGCCAATTTCCCAAACAAAACAAGAAACAGCAGGTATTGAAAGAAGACCAAGATTGTGGCGTGAAAAACGATCAGGAAACAGACCACTCTGCTACATGATAGTACGACAGAAACCTGAACAAGTTTTTGTATTCAGAGTACTTTATGCAGTAAATTTATATTTTCATTTACTAACAAGAAACTAATTTGACGAACAACTCTTCACCAAATTTTTTGGTGCAAAACATACTATCTATACAATAACGACCAATAAAAAGAGCACAAGTCGTTTCCCCCAAAATCTGCAGTAAATCAAAACTTTTGAATGAATAATTTATTGAAGGAAAAATACAAAAATTCAAATAACTAATATCATCGAAACTTAATTTTTTTAATATTTTTTTCTGACTCAAAACTTTTACCTAAAAATTTATCAAGGCTTATCCTTGCTTTCCATATTTCAATAATCTTTCTTGAATAGATCATCATGGCTTCCCTTGGATTTTAAATTTCAATTGAACCTAAATTTAATTTATTTTATTACTGATCATCAAGGCTTTCCTTGGATCAAATTAGAACATTTTTGCTCTCCCCTGCCCATAACTTTAAAAAGTGTCTATTGACCTCAAACGTCTTTTCACTACCCAAATCTTATTAACGACCCAGGAATAATAGGAATTTTCGAAAAACTAACCATTTCAATTACGCTAAACAGTGAAGAACTTCGGTTACTCATCCTTCACTTCAACCATTCCTCTTTGATGACCCAGGCTGAAAATCTTACAAAACTAGCAGGTCATAAAAAAGTACCTAACGATCTACCTATGTTCTAAATATACCTGAACCTTGTGAATTGATTCACTATTCTCCAACCCTCGATCACAAACCACAACCACTAGGTAACATTAAGTAAGTAACAACGAATTGTTATACTCTCTCTCCAACCCGTTAATCACGACAATCTATGCCACAAGTCAAGATAACCGCGCAAAAACCATAGGAACTAACAGTTTAGGAAAAAAAATTTCTAACCCCTAAATATTGCATCCATCATCCTAAACCTTATATCACCAGATAATATAGGCTGTAACAGTAGTATTACATAATTGTTTAAATAAAAACGATAGATTCGATCTTTTAATCACAGTGCACAGACAGACGAGAGGATATTGTAGGTCTCACAGACAGACACAAAAAAGACAATCATAACAAAACAAAAGCAAATTATCAAAAGCTATTATCAAAAGCAATTATCAAAATGATGAAACGCAGTCTCAGAATCAGAAACAAACACAATACAGGAACTTCAAGATTCAAAAGATTCAATAAATAAAAATAACCCGAAAGACCAAATATATTTTGCCGACTCAGAAGCCACAGCACCATCATCAATAAAATAAAAAAGTCATACATCAACAAACCAATACGTCTATAAAATTGGAATCAACCAATAAGATATATTGAATGTTACACACTAACAGTTCTTCGACATAAAAAAGATCGAATACAACAAAAATTTCGACGATAACTTGGTACTTTCATTTTTCATAAAACCACAAAATGATCCCACCCGAGGACAAGTATTATTTTGTCACAACTTTATCGTAAATTTATTTGAAAAAGGAAATTGCCCATGTAAACAAGAATTTCTTGAAGTAAGATTAAAACGACAAATCCTTGACCATTATCTCAAAAGTAGAAGTAAGATCACATCATTTTACGGTATAATTCCAATTGAAATTGTAACATCAAAAACAAATCACATTACACATCAAATACAAACAAACGATATAGATATAGAAATTTCCAAAGTTTTCACAGACTATATAAAAATTATACAACGCCAAAACTCACAAAGACAAATTCAATATTCACAAACGATGTTTTTTCAATTATCTAAAGCTATTTATCTATACTTGAATTCAAATAAACATAAATAAGTCACCGACTGAAAAATCTCGACATTCAACTGTAGGACAAGAAATCTGTATTTTCTCAAAATTCTCAAATACCCTCCATGAAAACCTGATGAGCAGCGAAATCTCAAAAAATGTTTAACATGATCTACAAAATTGACAGCATCGTTTATAATTGATTATTTTTTCCGTAACATTGATCTCATAGCACTGTCAAGAAAAAGTTTTCGACCACAAAATTCAGATGATGAATTGTATTAGCAGACGAAACAGATTATGTTTTGGACGATGATTGATCTTATCCATTATTTTTTAAAACACTAACAGGTTTATCAAGTCAAACAATCACTACAATTTCCATCATTAAAGACTACGTTAGAAAAACTCCACTTATTATTGATGCAACACGTTTAAAATAAAATGCAACGTTCACTGACTGAACAGGAAATAATAGCTTAAACTGTTTTTTCAATCATACAAAAGAAAAATTTAATGTAACAAGAAATCTTACACAACACATATTCAAATTCCATCACAATTCTTTAATGAAGTAATAGTCGAAACAAGGCCAACGACATCGCAACAAAGCATTTCCCCCACTCATTCTACACTTACAACTCCAAAAAAATACAGCATTTCCGCATACAACTGCAAAATCCACACTAAAACTTTCCGTTAATCCAAAATACAAATTGATTATCAAACACTCAAACCAGTAACGATATCAAGTCAAACAAATAATCAAAAATTTTCTAAGAGAAATATTTTTTCAGATCAAAACTATAACTTTTTTTGCAAAATCCAAAACAACAAAACCCCCCGAAATGAAAATGAACAGTAAAAAAATCAACCACAAGCGCATAACTATAACCAAAACGAACCTCAGCAAGCTTTTCACACAGTATTTTTTAACGATCAACCACGAGCTGCAATTGATCGTACCAAAAATTATCCATTTTTCCAGAAAAAAAAACAAGAGTAAAAAAACCATACAAGTAATCAACCAAATTATTCAGAAGACAAAGATTACTAAGGCCAAAATCAACAACGATTCCTTACAAATCAACAAAACATTAATTGGAATATTGATCAACCAGATCCTATTTATCAACCAGATCTTTTCGAACCATATACACGAAGCCAACAAACACGACAAATAAGACATAACCCAACATCATATAATAAAAACTTTCAATCACAAAACCCTATAATTACACAAATATATCAATCAACTCAAATGCAAAATGAAATCCCATTACCATACTATTTACAACAACATGAATTTACAAAAACACAACTTAGAAATTTTCTCAAATACCAGTTTAAATATCTACGAGAAAAATTCAAATTTTAAAGGCAAACCACCATTCAAAAAATGGTGTAACTATCGCCATAGACATCAACATAGCATTGCTGAATGTAGACAAAACCAACAGAATAACCTGAACAAACCACAGAAATGTTGAGAACCAAATAAATCAATTTATCACTAAAAATCCAAAACAACAAAACCTCCCTAAATGAACAGTAAAAATATCAATCACAAGCACATAACTATAATCGAAACGGACCTCAGCAAGCTTCTCACACAGTATTTTTAACGATCAACCACGAGCTGCAATTGACCGTAGCAAAAACTATCCATTTATCCACAAAAAAAACATGAGTTAAAAAACCATACAAGTAATCAACCAAATTATTCAGAAGATAAAGATTACTATAGTCAAAATCAACAACGATTCCATACAAATCAACAAAACATTAATTGGAATATTGATCAACCAGATCCTATTCATCAACCAGATCTTTTCGAATCATATACATAAAAAACGATTAAACTCGACAAATAAGACATAACCCAACATCATATAATAAAAACTTTCAATCACGAAACCCTAAAAATACACAAATAGATCAATCAACTCAAATTCAAAATGAAATCCCATTCCTTATTACTTACATCAACATGAATGTACAACAACACAACTTAGAAAGTTTCTCAAATACCAAATACCGCAGAATCACTACAAATGACTATAAATCCAAAATTTATGGGTGGATTTTCTATATCTTCTGATAAACCACTAATGGCATTCACAGGAAGTGATCTTGAATATTCTGTTGAAGATTATTTAAACGCAACCACAGCCAATTCAACTTTAAATATAGGAACTGAACCAGTAAATACACCAATTCATCAAAATTGGATACATAATCCCGCAGCTCTTATCCAAAGCACACTTGATGGCGCAGCCCAAAAATGGTTTTCAATTTTACCTATAGATATGTTTTACCTGTTTCAGTTTTACCACACTTGATTCACACAAGAATTTACAAAAATATTTAACTCTGAAAGAAACAAACAACATCAAAGAGTTTTATGCAACGAAATTCGTAGACTCCCAATTGAAACATTTAAACAACTTGCACTAAGTATCAAAACATTGGTAAGTAAAGCATATTCCCTTAATACGCTTGACTATAAAAACACAAAAATGACAGAATTTTTAATGATGAACACCACAATTACGGAAAATAGCAATAAAAAAGAGAGCATCACATCCATCTTCAATTAGAGAACCCGATATAGATTTCCGAAAATTAGTAGATAGACTGGAACAAGCTGAAATCACTATGAAACTTGAAGAAACAGAAAAATAAAAATTATAATGCTTGAGCAACCTCCGTACAACTACTTCACAAATAAATAACATTCATGAATCTGAAACTGAACAAGCTGAAGAAATCCCTCAAATATTAAATATCTACGAGAAAAATCCAAATTTTAAAGGCAAAGCATCATTCAAAATGGTGTAACTATTGCCGTAGATATGGCCATAGCATTGCTAAATGTAGACAAAACCAACAGAATAACAAGAACAAACCACAGAAATGTAGAGAACCAAATAAGACAATTTATCAATACATGAAAAAAAAACAAATTTTACCAAACAAAAACGTTCACAGTAAAAATAGTTCAGGAAAACCACTTCCAGGTAAGTATAATTTCTCTAGACAACAATCAATTAACAGAAATAACTACAGCGGAAGATCTCCAAGTTAAAGGAACTCACGAAGTTTCTCACAACATAGATATAGTTGATCAAATAGTTTTTAAAATTAATATCGAAATATTTATTCAAGATCAAACTCAAACAAAAGTATTTACTCCAATTACAATAGAGATCGTTATAATTCAAACTCTCCAGAAAGATATTTTTCAGAAAACCATTCTAAAAATTTCTCATTTAACCGAAAGAGTAACTGTTCAAACATTAGGAATGGACAATAACCAGATCACGAAACTATTCAAACAGTAGATCAAAGTATATAAATTATCACAAAAGATCATGTGAAAATTCCAGGAATCGAATTTCTATTTATTCAAATCGACAAAGAAAATATTCTCAGTCATCCTATGGGAATAATACACAAAATCAAATTTTACAACAAAAATAAAGAAGTAGCAAACATAAACAACAAAGACAAATCAACCAAATACAATCAGTTGAAGAAACTCAATCAGAACCTCCCGGTATTGCTAACACCAAAAATTCGGAGTTTTAACTGAATCACATAAATTTTGAATCCACAGATGATGTGAGCGAAACAGAATACACGCTTTCATTAATCATGCTTCAAATTGAAAATGAATACAAAACACCCATCGAATTATTATCAAAACAATAATAACAATTTCGAAAATTCCCACAATACACAAAACATAACAGACTATACCGAACGAGAAAATAAAGGAAGTTCTACTACAATCAATATATACCAGAATATAGCAAATAAAGTACAAATACCAAAGGAAAAAAAATGAACAAAGCCACTTCTAGAAAGTCCAAAAAGCAAATATTTTCAATCAACAGGCCATAAAGTTGATTTTTTCATTAGACTCAGGAGCAGAATCAACTACTATAAACATTCGCCCAAAGATTGAAATAAAAACTTTAGATACCGAATTAGTACCTTCAAAGACCTCAAAGCAAATTAGCTGCAGCACAAAGATCAAGTTCAACAGTTTTTGGAAAAATTCAAGTTTTCCTTGTTCCCACTGGAACATTGGAAAAATAAAACTTTTAACTAAACCTCTCAAACAAACATTCCATATCACAGATTATTATACATAATATCGTTGGGATACCTTTTAATACTAAATATATTCCCACTATTAGTATTCTAAATAGCAAAATACATATAAAGGATAAATATACAAGAATGAAAAACATATCACTCACATTCTTTCAAAGATTAAATAAACAACCTCCATTTTTCTCCAAATTTAACTCTATATATAACCAAGAACGAAAACAATAAAACCACTAGCAGGATATGTATATAACTTTTCAATAAGTCAAGTCCACCTATACAACATGAAACAAAACAAACATCGACTATACATGTCAGACCTTGAATTCAAGCAAATTCATAAATTTTTTCGAGTAACGATCTCATCAATTGAATACACAAAAATACAAAATCAGATACAATTTCTTACATGTATACAATAATTCTCCTTTTAAAATAACATTACCTGTATGACTTTTGTGTTATTGTGAAACAAATGCAACAATTTCTCCAACAAAAGAATTAGCATATAGAGTAAATAAAATCTTGGATTTTTTAGATATATGTCAATCAACAATTCTTATCGACGATTTATCAAATAATAAAATAATAAAAGCTAAAAAACGAAACACACACTTCTTATCAAAAACACCTTATTTCCAACCAACATTTCAGATATATAGTTATACACTGAACAACAGAAATTTCTCAGAATGTTCAATTTTCAACACTCTCAAACTACACAACAAGAAATTGAAAAAAATAGCAGAACTACTACTTAAATACCCAATGTTTTACGCTACACCCCAATTCGATGCCGGAAAAGTAGAATCACCACTACATCTACGTCTAAAACCTGACTCATGTTTCAAAAAACATTGAGCAAGTAAAGTTCCAATTCACTTGCAAGATAAGTCAAAAAATTACTAAACATATTAAAACAATACGAAATCATCTCTCCAGTAAATAAAGAAGAACATTCAAGAGGAAACATATTCATAAATCCCGTTTTAATTATAGCTAAAGGAGAACCATTAAAAATCGTTCTCGACGCAAAACACCTCAATTCACTCTTTGATGAACCTAAATGTAAATGGTCCGTAGAACCAATTCAATTATTCATGCAAAAAGAAATGGAAAATACTTTACAACAGCTGACATGAAAATAGCATACAATCAAAAGCCACTAGATGAACAATCACGACGCTTAACATAATTCATTATTGCAAAACAACAAAACGAATTCAAAAAACTTTACCACGGAATTTCCATAGGACAAGCAGCAGTTTCAGCATTTATGAGTAAAACTTTTTGACCACTCATTCTCAGTAAAAATGGCATAACAAGTTAGGACAAGGTTTTCATGCAATCACAAATAAAACACTAAATGTTTAAAGTGTTGGATAAATACCACCAAATACTACTTGAAGAAAACAAGAAAGGAGCCCCAGACAAATCACATTATTTTTTCCTCACTCGTGTCAAATTCCTTGGGCATAATAATGAAGGAAATTCAATCACTCCATTAATATCTCGCATAGACGCAATCATAAAACTTCAACCTCCATCAAATAAAAAGAAAATCCAAGAATCTCTTGGAATCCTAAATTTTTTAAATAAATACGTCTAATTAATGCAATTATGTTTAAGATGAAGATTACCATAGTCAAAATCAACAACTATTCAGTACAAATCAGCAAAACAAAACATGGAAAAATGATCAACCAGATCCTACTTATCACACAGATCTTTTCGAACCACAAACTTGAAACGATCAAACACGACAAACAAGACATAATCCAACATCATATAATAATAACTTTCGACCACAAGCTACTAAAAAAACACAAATATATCAATCAAGTCAAATGCAAAATGAAAACCCATTACCTTATTATTTACAACAACATGAATTAACAAAAACACAACTTAGAATTTTTCACAAATACCAAGTGCCGCAGAATTACTACAAATGACTATAAATCCATAACTTATGGGTGGATCTTCTATGTCCTCTAATTAACCACTAATGGTATTCACACGAACAGATCCTGAATACTCAGTTGAAGACTATTTAAACGCAGTCACAGCCAATTCAACTTTAAACTTAGGAATGAACCAGTAAATACACCACTTCATCAAAGTTGGATACATAATCCCGCAGCTCTAACCCAAACCACACTTGATGGCGCAGGCCAAAAATGTTTGTCAGTTTTAGCTATAGAAATGTTTTACCTGCTTCAGTTTTACCACACTTGATTCATGCAAGAATTTACGAAAATATTTGACTCTGGAAGAAACAAACAACATCAAAAAGTTCTATGCAACGATATTCGTAGACTCCCAATTGAAACAATTGAACAACTTGCATTAAGAATCAAAACATTGGTGAGAAAAGCATAGTCCCTTAATACGCAAGACTGTAAAAACACAAAATTTTTTGAAATTTTGATGATGACACTAACACCACAATTAGGGAAAATAGCGATAGAAAAGAGAGCATAACATCCATCTTTAATTTGCAACGACTCCCAATTGAAACAATTAAACAACTTGCATTAAGAATCGAAATATTGGTGAAAAAAGCATAGTCCCTTAATACGCATGACTGTAAAAACACAAAAATGACAGAAATTTTAATGATGACACTAACACCACAATTAGGGAAAATAGCGATAGAAAAGAGAGCATAACATCCATCTTTAATTTGATAGCCCGCTATAGATTTCCGAAAACTAGTAGATATACTGGAACAAGCTGAAAACACTATGAAACTGGAAGAAACAGAAAACTTTAATATATAATGCTTAAACATTTTCCATACAAGTACTTCTCAAATAAATAAGTTTCAAGACTCTGACACTGAACAAGCTGATTGAATCATTCATATATTAAAGATCTACGCGAAAAAAAAACAAATATTAAAGGCAAACCATCATTCAAAAAATGCTGTAACCATTGCCGTAGACATGGACATAGCAATGCTGAATGTAGACAAAACCAACAGAATAACAATAACAAACACAGAAAAATAGAGAACCAAATAAATCAATTTGTCAATACAAGAAAAAGACCAAAATATACCAAACAAAAACATTCACAGTAAGAAAATCTCTCCAGTAAATAAAGAAGAACATTCAAGAGGAAACATATTCATAAATCCCGTTTTAATTATAGCTAAAGGAGAACCATTAAAAATCGTTCTCGACGCAAAACACCTCAATTCACTCTTTGATGAACCTAAATGTAAATGGTCCGTAGAACCAATTCAATTATTCATGCAAAAAGAAATGGAAAATACTTTACAACAGCTGACATGAAAATAGCATACAATCAAAAGCCACTAGATGAACAATCACGACGCTTAACATAATTCATTATTGCAAAACAACAAAACGAATTCAAAAAACTTTACCACGGAATTTCCATAGGACAAGCAGCAGTTTCAGCATTTATGAGTAAAACTTTTTGACCACTCATTCTCAGTAAAAATGGCATAACAAGTTAGGACAAGGTTTTCATGCAATCACAAATAAAACACTAAATGTTTAAAGTGTTGGATAAATACCACCAAATACTACTTGAAGAAAACAAGAAAGGAGCCCCAGACAAATCACATTATTTTTTCCTCACTCGTGTCAAATTCCTTGGGCATAATAATGAAGGAAATTCAATCACTCCATTAATATCTCGCATAGACGCAATCATAAAACTTCAACCTCCATCAAATAAAAAGAAAATCCAAGAATCTCTTGGAATCCTAAATTTTTTAAATAAATACGTCTAATTAATGCAATTATGTTTAAGATGAAGATTACCATAGTCAAAATCAACAACTATTCAGTACAAATCAGCAAAACAAAACATGGAAAAATGATCAACCAGATCCTACTTATCACACAGATCTTTTCGAACCACAAACTTGAAACGATCAAACACGACAAACAAGACATAATCCAACATCATATAATAATAACTTTCGACCACAAGCTACTAAAAAAACACAAATATATCAATCAAGTCAAATGCAAAATGAAAACCCATTACCTTATTATTTACAACAACATGAATTAACAAAAACACAACTTAGAATTTTTCACAAATACCAAGTGCCGCAGAATTACTACAAATGACTATAAATCCATAACTTATGGGTGGATCTTCTATGTCCTCTAATTAACCACTAATGGTATTCACACGAACAGATCCTGAATACTCAGTTGAAGACTATTTAAACGCAGTCACAGCCAATTCAACTTTGAACTTAGGAATGAACCAGTAAATACACCACTTCATCAAAGTTGGATACATAATCCCGCAGCTCTAACCCAAACCACACTTGATGGCGCAGGCCAAAAATGTTTGTCAGTTTTAGCTATAGAAATGTTTTACCTGCTTCAGTTTTACCACACTTGATTCATGCAAGAATTTACGAAAATATTTGACTCTGGAAGAAACAAACAACATCAAAAAGTTCTATGCAACGATATTCGTAGACTCCCAATTGAAACAATTAAACAACTTGCATTAAGAATCAAAACATTGGTGAGAAAAGCATAGTCCCTTAATACGCAAGACTGTAAAAACACAAAAATTTTTGAAATTTTGATGATGACACTATCACCACAATTAGGGAAAATAGCGATAGAAAAGAGAGCATAACATCCATCTTTAATTTGCAACGACTCCCAATTGAAACAATTAAACAACTTGCATTAAGAATCGAAATATTGGTGAAAAAAGCATAGTCCCTTAATACGCATGACTGTAAAAACACAAAAATGACAGAAATTTTAATGATGACACTAACACCACAATTAGGGAAAATAGCGATAAAAAAGAGAGCATAACATCCATCTTTAATTTGATAGGCCGCTATAGATTTTCGAAAACTAGTAGATATACTGGAACAAGCTGAAAACACTATGAAACTGGAAGAAACAGAAAACTTTAATATATAATGCTTAAACATTTTCCATACAAGTACTTCTCAAATAAATAAGTTTCAAGACTCTGACACTGAACAAGCTGATTGAATCATTCATATATTAAAGATCTACGCGAAAAAAAAACAAATATTAAAGGCAAACCATCATTCAAAAAATGCTGTAACCATTGCCGTAGACATCGACATAGCAATGCTGAATGTAGACAAAACCAACAGAATAACAATAACAAACACAGAAAAATAGAGAACCAAATAAATCAATTTGTCAATACAAGAAAAAGACCAAAATATACCAAACAAAAACATTCACAGTAAGAAAATTTCAGGAAAACCACTTCCAGGCAATCATAATACCTCTAGACAACAAAAGCTTTACAGAAATAACTACAGCGGAAGATCTCCAGATCAAAAAAATCACGAATCATTCAAGTTCTCGAGATAAATATTTTTCAAACCACCGTTTTAGAAATTCCTCATTTAACCGTTAGAGAAACTACTCAAACAAAAGGAATGGACAAAAACCAGATAAAAGATCACGAAACTATTCAAACAATAGATCAAAGTTTAATAATTATCACAATAGATCACGTGAAATTTCCAAGAATCGAAAGTCTATATATCCAAATCGACAAAAAATTATTGTCAGTCACCCAATGGGAATAATACACAATATCAAAATTCACAACAAAACTATAGAAGTAGCACATCTAAACATCAAAGACAAATCAACCAAGTACAATCAACTGAAGAAACCCAATCAGACCCTCCCGGTATTGATACCACAAATAATTCAGAATTTTAACTAAATCACATAAATTGTGAATGCACAGATGATGAGAGCGAAACAGAAAACACGCTTTCAATAATCATGCTTCAAAATGAAAATGAATACGAAACACCCATCGAATCGAATTATTATCAAAACAATAACAAAATTTTTTAAAAATCCCGACAATACACAAAACATAGCAGACTATACCGAACGAGAAATTAAAGGAAGTTCAAGTACAATCAAAATATACCAGAATAAAGCAAATAAAGTACGTATACCAAAAAAAAAACTGGACAATGCCACTTCTCCTAGAAAGTCCAAATAGCAAATATTTTCAATCAACAGGCCTCGAAGTTGATTTTTTATTCGACTCAGGAGCAGAATCAACCACTATAAACATTCGCACATAGATTGAAATAAAAAACTTTAGATACCAAATTATTACCTTCAAAGACCTCAAAGCAAGTTAGCTACAGCACAAGGATCAAGTTCAACAATTTTCGGAAAAATTCAAGTATTCCTTGTTCCCACTGGAACATTGGAACAATAAAACTTTTAACTAAACCTCTCAAACAAACATTCCATATCACAGATATTATACATAATATCGTTAGGATACCTTTTTTTACTAAATATATTCCCACTAATAGTATCCTAAATAGCAAAATACATATAAAGGATAAATAAACAAGAATGAAAAACACATCACTCACATTCTTTCAAAGATTAAATAAACAACCTCCATTTTTCTTCAAATTTAACTCTATATATAACCAAGAACGAAAAAAATAAAACCACTAGCAGGATATATATGTAACTTGTCAATAAGCCAAGTCCACCTATACAACATGAAACAAAACAAACATCGACTATACATGTCAGACCTTGAATTCAAGCAAATTCGTAACGATCTCATCGATTGAACACACAAAAATACAAAATCAGATATAATTTCTTACATGTATACAATAATTCTCCTTTTAAAATAACATTATCTGTATGACTTTTGTGTTATTGTGAAACAAATGCAACAATTTCTCCAACAAAAGAATTAGCATATAGAGTAAATAATATCTTGAATTTTTAGATATATGTCAGTCAACAATTCTTAATGACGATTTATCAATTAATAAAATAATATAAGCTAAAAAACGAAACACACACTGCTTCACAAAAACACCTTATTTCAAACCAACATTTCAGATATATAAATATACACTGAACAACAAAAATTTCTCAGAATGTTCAATTTTCTACACTCTCAAACTACACAACAAGAATTTGAAAAAATAGCAGAACTGCTACTCAAATAACCAATGTTTTACGCTACACCCCAATTCGATGCCGGACAAGTAGGTTCACCTCTACATCTACCTTTAAAACCTGACTCAAGTTTCAAAAAACATTGAGCAAGTAAAGTTCCAATTCACTTGCAAGATAAAGTCAAAAAATTACTAGACATATTAAAACAATACGAAATCTTCTCTCCAGTAAATAAAGAAGAACAATCAAGAGAAAACATATTCATAAATCCCGTTTTTATTCTAGCTAAAGGAGAACCATTAAAAATCGTTCTCGACGCAAAACACCTCAATTCACTCTTTGATGAACCTAAATGTAAATGGTCCATAGAACCAATTCAATTATTTCATGCAAAAAGAAATGGAAAATACTTTACAACAGCTGACATGAAAACAGCATACAATCAAAAGCCACTAGATGAACAATCATGACGCTTAACATAATTCATTATTGGAAAACAACAAAACGAATTCAATAAACTTTACTACGGAATTTCCAAAGGACAAGCAGCATTTTCAGCATTTATGAGTTAAACTTTTTGACCACTCGTTCTCAGTAAAAATGGCATAACAAATTAAGACAAGGTTTTCATGCAATCACAAATAAAACACGAAATGTTTAAAGTGATGGATAAACACCACCAAATACTTACTTAAAGAAAACAAGAAAGCAGCCCCAAACAAATCACATCTTTTCCTCACCCGTGTCAAATTCCTTGAAAATAATTATAAAGGAAATTCAATCCCTACCTTCATATCTCGCATAGACGCAATCATAAAACTTCAACCTCCATCAAATAAAAAGAAAATCCAAGAATCTCTTGGAATCCTAAGTTTTTTAAATAAATACGTCTAATTAATGCAATTTTGTTTAAGATGAAGATTACCATAGTCAAAATCAACAACTATTTAGTACAAATCAGCAAAACAAAACATGGAATAATGATCAACCAGATCCTACTTTTAACACAGATCTTTTCGAACCACAAACTTGAAACAATCAAACACGACAAACAAGACATAATCCAACATCATATAATAATAACTTTCAAAATACTAAAAAAACACAAATATATCAATCAAGTCAAATGCAAAATGAAAACCCATTACCATATTATTTACAAACGAATTAACAAAAACACAACTTGGAACTTTTCTCAAATACCAAATGCCGCAGAATTACTACAAATGACATTAAATCCATAACTTATGGGTGGATTTTCTATGTCTTCCAATAAACTACTAATGGTATTCACACGAACAGATCCTGAATACTCAGTTGAAGACTATTTAAATGCAGTCACAGCCAATTCAACTTTAAACATAGGAATGAACCAGTAAATACACCACTTCATCAAAATTGGATACATAATCCCAAAGCTCCTACTCAAACCACATTTGATGGCGCAGCCCAAAACTGGTTTTCAGTTTTAGCTATAGATATGCTTTACCTACTTCAGTTTTACCACACTTGATTAACGCAAGAATTTACGAACATATTTGGCTCTAGAAGAAACAAACAACATCAAAGAGTTCTATGCAACGATATTCAAAGACTCCCAATTGAAACAATTAAACAACTTGCACTAAGAATCGAAACATTGGTGAGAAAAGCATAATCCCTTAATACGCATGACTGTAAAAACACAAAAATGACAGAAATTTTAATGATGACACTACCACCACAATTAGGTAAAACAGCGATAGAAAACAGAGCATAACATCCATAGACAACAATAGCTTTACAGAAATAACTACAGCGGAAGATCTCCAGATCAAAAAAATTTACGAAAATTTTCACATCATAGATATAATCGATCAAACAGTAAAAAAATCAATATCGAAATATTTATTCAAGATCAAACTCAAACGAAAGTAATTTCTCCAATTACAAAAGAAATCGTTATCATTCAAATTCTCGAGATAGATATTTTTCAAACGACCGCTTTAGAAATTCTTCATTTAACCGTTAGAGAAACTACTCAAACAATAGGAATGGATGAAAACCAGATAAAAGATCACGAAACTATTCAAACAAAAGATCAAAGTTTAATAATTATCACAATAGATCACGTGAAATTTCCAAGAATCGAAAGTCTATTTATTCAAATCGACAAAAAATTATTCTCATTCACCCAATGGGAAAAATACACAAATCAAAATTCACAACAAAACTATAGAAGTAGCACATCAAAACATCAAAGACAAATCAACCAAGTACAATCAACTGAAGAAACCCAATCAGACCCTCCCGGTATTGATACCACAAATAAGTCAGAGTTTTAACTAAATCACAAAAATTGTGAATCTACAGATGATGAGAGCGAAACAGAAAACACGTTTTCAAAAATCATGCTTCAAAATGAAAATGAAAATGAATACGAAACACACATCGAATCGAATTATTATCAAAACAATAACAAAATTTTTAAAAAATGCTGATAATACACAAAACACAGCAGACTATATCGAACGAGAAATTAAAGGAAGTTCAAGTAAATCAATAAATACCAGAATACAGCAAATAAAGTACAAATATCAAAGGAAAAAAAACTGGACAATCCCACTTCTCCTAGAAAGTCCAAATAGCAAATATTTTCAATCAACAGGCCTCGAAGTTGATTTTTTATTAGATTCAGGAGCAGAATCAACCACTATAAACATTCGCACATAGATTGAAATGAAAACTTTAGATACCAAATTATTACCTTCAAAGACCTCAAAGCAAATTAGCTACAGCACAAGGATCAAGTTCAACAATTTTTGGAAAAAATTCAAGTATTCCTTGTTCCCACTGGAACAATGGAACAAAAAAAATTTTAAGTAAACCTTCCAAACAAACATTCCATATCACAGATATTATACATAATATCGTTGGGATACCATTGATTACAATATAAACCCCCACTATTTTTATCCTTAAAAAGCAAAACACTTATAAAGGATAAATATACAAGAATGAAAAACACATCACTCACATTTTTTCAAAAATTAAATAAACAACCTCCATTTTTCTCCAAATTTAACCCTATATATAACCAAGAACAAAAACAATGAAACCACTAGCAGGATATGTATATAACTTCTCAATAAATCAAGTCCACCAACACAAAATGAAACAAAACAAACAACGACTATACAGGTCAGACCTTGAATTCAAGCCAGTTCATTATTTTTTTTCGAGTAAAGATCTCATCAATTAAATACACAAAACATACGAAATCAGATACAATTTCTGTGCACGTATACTATAATTCTCCTTATAAAATAACATTACCTCTAGGATTTTTGGGTTATTGTGAAACAAATGCAACAATTTCTCCATCAAAAGAATTAGCATATAGAGTAAATAATATTTCGAGGTTTTTAAGTATATGCCAATGATCAATTCTTAATGACGATTTATCAATTAATAAAATAATAAATGATAAAAAACGAAACACATACTGCTTCACAAAAACACATTATTTTAAACCAACACTTCAGATATCGAAATAGACACTGAACAAAAACTTTTTCTCAGGATGTTCAATTTTCAACACTCTCAAACTACACAATAAGATTTTGAAAAAATAGCAGAACTACTTAAATACCCACTGATTTACGCTACATCTAAATTCGATGCCGGAAAAGTAGGTTCACCACTAAATCTACTTCCAAAACCTGACGCAAGTTTCAAAACACAACGAGCAAGTAAGGTTCCAATTCACATGCAAGATAAAGTCAATAGATTCCTAGACATATTAGAACAATACGAAATCATCTCTCCAGTAAATAAAGAAGAACAACCAAAAGGAAACATAATCATAAATCGCGTTATTAATCTAGCTAAAGGAGAACCATTAAAAATCGTTCTAGACGCAAGATACCTCAATTCGCTCTGTGATGAACCTAAATGTAATTAGACCATAGAACCAATTCAATATTTCTCACAAAAATAAATGAAAAACACTTTACAACCGCTGACACTAACACTGCCTACACTCAAATGCCAATAGATGAACAATCACGACGCTTAACGTAATTCATTATTTGAAATTAACAATACGAATTCAATAGGCTTTTCTATGGAATTTCCTTAGGACTAGCAGCATTTTCAGCACTTATGATTAAAACTTTTTGACCACTCATTCTCAGTGAAAATGGCATAACAAATTAGGTAAAAGTTTTCATGCAATCAAAAACAAAACACGAAGTGTTTAAAGTATTAGATAAATACCACCAAATACTACTTAAAGAAAACATGAAAGCAGCCCCAGACAAATCACATTTTTTGCTCACTCGTGAAAATTTGGACATAATATTCAAGCCGATTCAATTACTCCAATAATATCTCGCATAGACGCAATAATAAAACTTCAACCTCCATCAAATAAAAAAAACGAAGAGTCTCTTGGATTGCTCAGTTAAGTCTCATTAAGGCAATTATGTTTAAGATGAAGATAACCATAGTCAAAATCAACAACGATTCAGTAAAAATCAACAACACAACAATTTGGAATAATGATCAACCCGATCCTACTTATCAACCGGATCGTTTCGAACCACAAACTTGAAACGATCGAACACGACAAACACGACAATCAAGACACATACAATCAAAAGCCACTAGATGAACAATCACGACGCTTAGCATAATTCATTATTGGAAAACAACAAAACGAATTCAATAAACTTTACTACGGAGTTTCCATAGGACAAGCAGCATTTTCAGCATTTATGAGCATAACTGTTTGACCACTCATTCTCAGTAAAAATGGCATAACAAATTAGGACAAGGTTTTCATGCAATCACAAATAAAACACGAAATGTTTAAAGTGTTGGATAAATACCACCAAATACTACTTAAAGAAAACAAGAAAGCAGCCCCAGACAAATCACATTTTTTCCTCACTCGTGTCAAATTCCTTGGACATAATAATGAAGAAAATTCAATCACTCCCTTAATATCTCGCATAGACGCAATCATAAAACTTCAACCTCCATCAAATAAAAAGAAAATCCAAGAATCTCTTGGAAGCCTAATTTTTTTAAATAAATACGTCTAATTAATGCAATTATGTTTAAGATGAAGATTACCATAGTCAAAATCAACAACTATTCAGTACAAATCAGCAAAACAAAACATGGAAAAATGATCAACCAGATCCTACTTATCACACAGATCTTTTCGAACCACAAACTTGAAACGATCAAACACGACAAACAAGACATAATCCAACATCATATAATAATAACTTTCGACCACAAGCTACTAAAAAAACACAAATATATCAATCAAGTCAAATGCAAAATGAAAACCCATTACCTTATTATTTACAACAACATGAATTAACAAAAACACAACTTAGAATTTTTCACAAATACCAAGTGCCGCAGAATTACTACAAATGACTATAAATCCATAACTTATGGGTGGATCTTCTATGTCCTCTAATTAACCACTAATGGTATTCACACGAACAGATCCTGAATACTCAGTTGAAGACTATTTAAACGCAGTCACAGCCAATTTAAATATAAATACAAAAACTGGACTAGAAAATACACCACTTCCATAAAATTGGATACATAATCGCAAAGCGCTAATCCAAACCACACTTGATGGCGCAGCCCAAAATTGGTTTTCAGTTTTACCTATAGCTGGTTTTCACAGGAACAGACCTCGAATACCCAGTTGAAGACTATTTGAACGCAGTCACAGCCATTTTAATTTTAAGTATAGGAACTGAACCAGTAAGTACACCACTTTATCAAAATTGGATACATAATCGCACAGCTCTAATCCAAACCACACTTGATGGCGCAGCCCAAAAATAGTTTTCAGTTTTACCTGTAGATATCTCTTACCTATTTCAGTTTCACCACACTTGATTCACACAAGAAGTTTCAAAAACGTTCGATTCTTAAAGAAACAAACAACATCAAATATTTCTATGCAACAAAATTTGTAGACTATCATCTACTACTTCACATCAACTACTTCACAAATAAATAACATTCATAACTCTGACACTGAGTTAGCTGAAAAAATCTTTCATATATTAAATATCAACGAAAAAATCCAAAATTTAAATAGAAACCATCATTCAAAGAACTGTGTAACTACTGCGTAGACAAGGAACTAGCATTGCTGAAAGTAGACAAAAAAAAGAACAGGATAACAAGAAAAAACCACAGAAATGTAGAGAACCAAATAAATCACTTTATCAATACATGGAAAAAAAAGTCAAAATTTACCAAACAAAACTTTCACAGCAACAATAGTTCAGGAAAACCATTTCCAGATAACTAAAATATCTTACTTTACCAAATTATACCAACTACTTCACAAATAAAAAAAACATTCATAACTCTGACAATGAACTGGCTGAAAAAATCTTTCATATATTAAATATCAACGAGAAAAATCCAAAATTTAAAGATAAACATCCTTCAAAAAATTCTGTAACTATTGCGTAGATAAGGAAATAGCATTGCTCAAAGTAGACAAAAGAACAGGAGAACAAGAGAAAAAATCACAGAAATGTAGAGAACCAAATAAATCACTTTATCAATACATGAAAAAAAGTCAAAATTTACCGAACAAAAACATTCACAGTAACAATAGTTCAGGAAAACCACTTCCAGATAACCAAAGTACCTCTAGACAACAATCACCTTACAGAAATATTTACAGCGGAAGATCTTCAGATCAAAGGAAATCACGCAATTTCTCATAAATTAGATATAAGCTATCAAACAGTAAAAACATTACCAAAATATTTATTCAAGATCAAACTCAAACTGAAATAATTACTCCAATTACAATAGAAATTGTTACAATGGAAACTTTAATTAATCAATTACAATAGAAATTCAAATTCTCGAGATAGGTGTTATTCAAGCAACCGTTCTAGAAATTCCCCTTATAACCGAAACAGAAACTACTCAAACAACAGTAATAGACAATACCCAGATAAAAGATCACGAAACTATTCAAACAATAGATTAAACTATAATAAATATCACAATAGATCACGTGAAATTTCGAATAACCAAAATTCTATTAAATCAAATCGAGAAAAAAATTATTCTCAGTCACTCAATAGGAATAATACACAATATCAAATTTCACAACAAAAATAAAGAAGTAGCAAACCTAAACATCAAAGACATATCAACTAAATACAATCAGTTGAAGAAACCCAATCAGACCCTCCCGGTATTGCTAACACCAAAAACTCAGAGTTTTAACTAAATCACATAAATTGTGAATCCACAGATGATGAGAGCGAAACAGAAAACACGCTTTCAATAAACTTGCTTCAAATTGAAAATGAATACGAAACACCCATCGAATGGATTTATTATCGAAACAAAAATCATAATTTAAAAATTCCGACCATACAAAAATATAACAGACTATACCGAACAAGAACTTAAAGTAAGTTCAAGTACATACCAGAATACAGCAAAAAAAGTACAACTACATACAAAAAATGAACAATCCCATTTTTCTTAGAAAGTCCAAAGAGCAAAGATTTTCAATCAACAGACCTCGAAAAGGGTTTTTTAATAGACTCAGGAGCAGAATCAAGTGAAATAAACATTACCACATGGAATGAATAACAAACTTTAGATCCAAAATTATTATCTTCAAAGACCTCGAGCAAAATTGCTACAGCACAAGGATCGTGTTCAACAAATTTTGGAAAATTTCAACTACTCCTTGTTCCCACTCGAACAATGGAACAAAATAAATGTTTACCTATTTTTTTCAAACAATCATTCCATATCACATATATTAAGCATAATATCGTTGGGATACCATTTATTTTTAAATATAATCCCACTATTAATTTCCTAAATAGCAAAATGCTTATAAAGGATAAATATACAAGAATGAAAAACTTATCACCTATATTTTTTCAAAGATTAAATAAATAACATTCATTTTTCTTCTAATTTTACCCTAAATGAAAGAAAGAACGAAAACACCTAAAACCACTAGCAGGATAAGTATATAAGTTCTCAATAAGTCAGGTCCAATAATACAACATGAAACAAAACAATCAACGACTATACATGTCAGACCTTGAACTCTTTTTTTGGAGGAACGATCTCATCAATTGAATAGACAAAAAATTTAAATTCAGATATCATTTCTTTACACGCATACAATGACCCTCCTTATAAAATAACCTTACCTCTATGATTTTTAGGTTATTTTGAAACAAATGCAACACAATTTCTCTAACAATAGATATAGCATATAGAGTATACAATAACTTGAAATTATTAGATAAATGCCAATCAACAATTCTTAAGGAAGAACTATCAACTGAAATTATAATAAGTGATCGAAAACGAAACATAAAATAATTTACAGAAACACCTTATTTTAAACCAACATACACTGAACTACAAAAGTTTGTTAGAACATTCAATTTTCAATACTCTCAAATTACACAACAAGAATTTGAACACTAGCAGAACTACTACTTAAATACTCAATAGTTTACGCTACATCCAAAATCTATGTTAGAAAAGTAGATTCACTAGCACATCTACCTCTAAAACTTGACGCAATTTTCAAAAAACAACGAGCAACTAGAATTTCAATTCACTTGCAAGATAAAATCGAAAGATTACTAGACAAATTAGAACAATACTAAATCATTTCTCCAGTAAAAAAAAAGAACAACCAAAAGTAAACATATTATTAAATCCTGTTGTTATTCTAGCTAAAGGAGAACTATTAAAAATCGTTAGAGACGCAAGATACCCCAACTCACTCTTTGATGAACCTAATTATAACTGGCCCATAGAACCAATTCAAGTGATTCTCACAAAAAAAAACGGAAAACACTTTACAACAGCTGGCATGAACACTGCATACAATCGAATGCCTCTAGATGAACAATCACGTCGCTTAACATAAGTCGGTATTGGAAGTCAACAATATGAATTCAATAGATTTTTTATGGATTTTCAGAAGACCGGCAAGATTTTCAGCATTTATGAGTAAAACGTTTTGACCATTCATTTTCAAAAAAAAAAATAATAACGTATTGAGCATATAGCATAATCACAAACAAATCACGAAATGTTTAAAGTATTGGATAAATACCACCAAATACTACTTAAAGAAAACATGAAAGCAGTCCCGGACAAATAACATTTTTTCCTTACTTGTGTAAGTTTCCTTGGACATATTAATGAAAGAAATACAATCACTCCTTAAAAATCTCGCATAAACGCAATAATAAAACTTCAACCTCCATCAAATGAGATGAAAATCTAAAAATTTCTTGGAATGCTAAGATTTTTAATTCAATATGCATTTCGTTTTGAGACCTTTTTATAATGTTCTCAGACAAAAAATAATTTTCCATGAAAAACAGAACATGAGACGATTTGAAGAAATCAGAACAATCCTCACGGAGCAAAAATCAAATACTATTCCAGATCCGGACCAACCGTTTCAGGCTAGCGGCTGCCTAGCCTTATTACAATCACACATTGAAACAAAAAATGAATCTTATGTCAACAAACTCAAGACTATTCACCCAATCTGAACTTATACTCTCGTCACTTCTGAGAGATTGCTAAGCTATAATATAAATTCTCCCAGAATACGGTTTTTCTAATACTTAGATCAAAACATCCAACAGTACTATTTACAGATGATAAACCTATATGTTTTCAATTTACACAAAAATCAAATCCAAAGCATACAGTTTGTAGATTTTAATTTCTTCTAAAAAAATTCCAAACCTACATATAATTTAGACAGCAGGAAAAAATTTTGCATTACCAGACACACTCAGTCGAAACTCACCACCTGAATTACTAACAAAACAAACAACAGTAGAAACACCACGAAATCTTAAGTTTAATCTTGCAAAAGACGCAACATCACTATTTTAGAATGCAATTATGAAGTAAAAACTGACGTTAATAATGCACAAATAAATAATCTACAACACTTTCCATAATATCTAGATTGCCAAAATAATCAGGACGAAGTAGGTTTATTAGGCAACTCTATATTTAAACCGATACCATATTCATCATGGATCAAAAACAAAACCCAAAAAAACCACTCAAACGAAAAGATTTATAGTACATACCTATTCCTTTTATTAGAAGAAGAAAACTTAACTGATAATATAAAGTTATCAGCACCTCCAGATGTTGATTCAAAATACACAAAAAATCAAGTTTCTAAACTAAGTTTATTTGACTCTCTAGATAACATACCTCTTTCAAAAACAAAAATTGAAAATACCTTTTTTACCAGCCACAGTAAAATTGACATTTGAGCTACTACAAAAATATCAAAACCTTGACCCAGTCATCAGACAACTAAAGTCTTGGCACAATTTCAAAACAAATCCCATGAAAGGAGATATCACAATTCTATGAAACAAAACACTCCTTCGATACTTCAGAAAATTTAAGGAAATATCTATAAGCGAGAATAGCAATATTTTATAATACCAAACACCTGAATTGAAATTACCCTGTTTATCACTTACTATGATACTCCTAGCTTTTCACATTTCACGTTCCTTAAATACAAGAGGACATGCAGGATCAGAAAAAAACATACTCAAACTTTATCCAAAGTTTTTACTGTAACGACTGCATAACATGCCAGTTAATTACACCATTGCCACATCAGAAACAAAAAGCGGAAAAACAAGATTTTGAAGGAAAAAAAATCAACCACAGAATCTCATTTGATACAAAAAGGACCGATATCACCCTCTTCAGAAAAAAACTCATTTATGATGGTTATAGTTGATGCATTTACACACTATATAGCACTCAACCCAGTACCTCATTGCAATACCTAGTATGCATATACAACCCTTTACGAATTACACTGAATAGTCAGCAGAAGTAAAATAATTCCTTTAGCTTATAAATCACAGATAACAACAAACTTAGGACTATCACCTTTTGAAATGGTTTTCGATCAAAAACCGCGGAAATCAAAAATGTTTTCAGCAAATTCCTCAAAAAACAAACAAGGTTAATGCCAACCTACAAAAGAATCAATTTTTTATAACTTATCATTACACACGCACAATCAAGATCATTTTCATTACCCATAAATCTTGAAACTAGCTTCCGGCACACAAACCGAAAGGATTTCAAATAGAGATAAGAAACGCAATAAAATTTATCAAAAAAAGCTAAAAAAAACTATTACAAAGACAGAATGTTCAATTGACAGAATGTCCAAATGTACAAACAAATTCACGATTCACACCAGCTATAAACCTAAGAATCAGAACGTATGCCTTAATACCAAATCCTGTAACACAAAATATCCAAAAACACGCATATCCAAAAAATTACAACCAATCCGGAAAGGATCTTTTCAATATATCGACAAACCCACTGATGTATCATATAAACATTTTGATTCAAATAAAAAGGAAATAAATCAACACAGGAACAATCGCTTACCATAATACCCAAAAGAACACGCTCTTCGCGAACTGACACAGTTATACACCTTAACAGGACTCAAGGTTGTCCAGGAAAACTCAGACGATAATCACCAACAAACACATGATGTATATTGTTCAACATAATTATTAGAACCAAAAAATAAGGAAATTAAAAATACCTCAAGACTAAAATCTCAAGAAATAAGCATTTAAGCAAATCCCTCAAAATCAAAGAAAAAATCAAAAATTTGAAAAAAAAATTCATCACAGGAATTAAAAGAAACATTTCATCAACGGCAATCATCACGACTTAGAAGTCGACCACTAAAAGACTACAAAACTTTCATTCCACAATCTAAAATATTAAAGAAAGTTCAAATTCAAAAACCCTTTCTGATTAATTAATCATTTTAAACATGCAAAAAGGTAATAAAGCTTCCTGCTTTTTTCTAAAATTCATGCTGACACTCTTGAAAAATTAGTTCAACTTTAGCCAATCAGAAATTATCTAAACATCACCCCATTCTAACAACACTTCTTTAGCCGACACCTTGAGGACTTCAAACATATATGAAACTATAACTTGAAGACCTCCAGCTCACAATTAAGCGATAAGCTCATATTTGACAACCGAAATAAACTAAATGTGAATATTACAACCCCCCCTATCAGCTAGTAAAAAGATCGACAATATTGTCCTAACTTACACTTTAAAATTCCACAATAAATTACCAGAACATTAAATTGCACTTAAGTAAAAATAAGACATGATCATCCATTTAGCCTAAAGTACGATTAACTCCTGAATACCACCGATCACCCAATAAAAAAAACTAAGAAACTCATTCTTACACCCTCCGACTTCCCTCCACCAAAAAATGCCTATATCTATCCCACTTGTCAAAAAACAATAAACAATCCGACCACACTCAAATTTGGCCTCAAAAATTAAAAAATAATTTGGCAAGAAAGAATTATTTCTCAATTTATTTCTTCTCTCTTAGTTCAACTCTACAAAATAACAATCCCAAAACTTTTTTTTCACTTCTATCAACCTTTTTTTTTTAAATTAGGATTTTTTTATCATAGACACTTTTGATATATTTCTCCTTCTCTTCATATTTTTTGCAGTTTTTCGTAATTTTTTACTCGCTAAAAAAAGCTTTTTTCAACTTCGCAAAAAATCTTGATCACATCCTCAGGTACGAGATTTCAACAACTATCTAAATGCTAAGACATTTATTTAACCAGAAAAATCTCTTTCTCCTTTTAGTATTATTTCGCACATTTTTAGTCTCCGTAATTTTGACAATTTGCAATGTGTAAAAAAGGCAATCATAATTTTTGCTCTAGCAAAAATATTTTTAATCATTTTCAAGGAAAAATATTATAATAAACTTAAATTTTCTTCATTAGTAAAAAGTAAATAACTTTAAAAAATTGCTAATAAACAACCAACACAACAGTCCCCACCGACTACGACATCCCAAGAATCTCCAAAAACACCAAAGTCTACTCAGACAATTCACACCCAATCATCAACACGTATTTCATTTCAAGAAAACCCATTTACTTTTGAAGAAAGAAACGCATAATTATCAGAACATTTGTTACCCATAGTTCGCCACTCACCTCTAAGCGAACCACAATCTGAACCAATATATAATATCTACCCTTCTCTCCAACAAGACTTCAAGAGAAAAAGACACCCTGGTCAAAACCATAACCAAACATCTACAATAGATAGACAAATCATACATTCAAGACGCAATAGAAGTTTTACAACTCCCACAGTTTATTTTAATATACCCTCATCACCAACCCCAAATCCTTTCGACCTTTCCAGTAATACAATTCAAAGTACTCCTCAACAATTACAACCTAATTCACAACAAAAAACTCCGAACACACCATCGGATTACTTAGGATCAACCCCCCACATCCAAAAAAATTCGTGAAAACCACTTTACCCCCTCCCCCTCAACTTCAACACAACGTCTCCCACAATGGATGACACAAGCTTTCACTCAAGGTGAACCAAACTTGGTAAACGTTCCTATAGATATCTCATCGGATACATCTTTGTCATTACCAGAAACCTTATCACCACCTTCAACCCCTTCAACAATAAGTCAAACCCCAACAACAACTATTCTTTTAAACTTCCCTGCAAGTTTAGACGATCGATATAGAGAATATTTACCCAATAATATACCACTACAATAAGATTGGAATACATTCGTAGCGACCCCTCCCTTTTTTGGCCATAATCTCGATATCAATAGACTACTTAATTGGGCACTCAACAAATCACAAAACAGACACGATATTCACAAAGACATACAGGAACACAACATAAAAATCCTTACACAAGACAATTTAACACTTAAATTTGAAGTAACAGTAAAATTAAAAAGTTTAGAACATCACCCTCTCCCCCTAGTTCCACCAAACATAACCGCTCAATAATTTCCTCCCACATCAAACACAACAGAAATTATCTATAAACATGCTAGATATACAAAAAAGACACTTGGATACATAACATTCTATAACCCATATTTGGGACTATCATACACATGTATCTCTTAATGATCTTTTTCTTTTTCTCCAAACCCTCTCTTCACTTACTTTTCATGAGCAACATCCCATAAAACCCCTTCCCCTCGAACAGGATCACAATATTTAATAGTCACACACTATGATTGTGAAGAAAATGAACAAAAAACATTGCATAAATACGCCATAAACCAAGTAACCAAATGCGAATCGGAACCACACGAAATAGAAACAACGATTATAGTAGCGACACTATATTCAAAATCCCGAGCTACAACCTTAACAGGATATAAATTCACAGCAACAATTTCAGTGAAAAAAGTACATTGTTACCAAGTCCTAAATTGAAACAAAAATAGACTCGACGATGAATCTTTCTATCAAAGCAATATAGAAAGACTTTTGTTTCTTATCCTTGAAGTTTGTAAAAACGAGCTTCAACGGTTAATGTTAACAACACATAAAGCCAAAAATCAAAAATTGGTAATTTTTTAAGTTTTTCCAGACACGGCACATCAAACAGAACTTGAAAGATACCAAGGTCACATAAAAATAGACGATAAGTACCCGTTCCACGGCGCACATGGACGATTAACTTATGATCTTAATAATAAAAACTGGATACCACTCATTGGAGTAAGCAAACCTTCTAATTGTGAAGCAGATACGAAAAACAATGATTATCAAGAAATATTGTTTTTTGATGGGAAAAATCGATTAGGAAAAAGCACAAATAAAAAGAAAGAATTAAATTACGACACAAAACTTTATCAAAAAACACGATTAATTTGCAAAAAATACCAAGGTTATTGCGATCCAACAACAAGAACACAAGCAACTCCCCCGAAGACAAATGTCCGCCCTTTCAAGTTGCAAGAATTCACGCAAGAATGATAAATTTTTATCAGAAATACTTTGTTGAATCAATTCCTTATGATAAAGTAAACCCTAATGAAATCCGACAAAATAGATGTGGATATAAAAATATCGATGGAATAGAAAATAAATTGACTCGTTTTCCATTTTACCCCGAAACAGAACTCGATTGTAAACATACAACTTCATTTTATAAAAGACAATACTCAGAAATTTTCGTCGAATACGAAAAAGGTTTCGACATGAAAGCAGGAAAAATATTTATTAACACAAATCCTACGCATCATAGCTCTAATAATAACAAAAACTCATACACCTCAGTAACATTTCTGAAAAACACAGAAAATACTGGTGGAAAACGTCGCCCACAAGACAATGGCAGTACACGTTTACAAGAACTAACACTCATGAAAAGTACCTTTTTTGGGACAATTCACTAAGACATCCACTTAGACATGAAATAGGATTATACAATAAGCAGATGTTTTCAAGAAATGTCACTATCAGAATTAGAAACGTTTCATCACTTATGTGAACTTGAACGAACAAAAATTTTACAATCACTTGCACTAGCAGTAAAAAGATTAGGCAAAATTATTAGGCAACAGATAAAATTTTATAGATTACGAAGAAATATATTATGGTATTACACAAGTAAGAAAAAAGTATGACCATTATATGTTTTCGAAGACAAAAGATGTTACAAATTATCCCCATTTTCTACGAAAATAACGTACATTTTGTTGAAACATTTTCTAGACGAACATATTTCTTGGTTACAGCCGTCCCAAGTGGATCTGAAAATAGTCACAATGTTGTACAGCTAAATTCAGATGAAGATAAATATAATCTTCTCTCATCATACCCAACATTTATGCCACTATTAAAGAAATTTTCACCAGTAAGTATCAGAGCTATTGCTAAAAAACCAAATATATATTTCCAATCAATAGTTATATACTCCAGATCCGATAGACAACATCATTTTCGCACACAACACTTTCAAGAGTTCCTTACAGAAATGGATGCAGTGCAGAGCCAAACCATAGATCAAAATTTAAGAAAAACGCAGAAACCGCAGGATTTTCAGATATCTATGCACAAGACTACAGTGGATACTTTAAAAATGTAAAAGATTACATCTATTTAAACGCTGAAAAATACCGTCCACAAGACATTTCATCTATTAATATTTTCAACTTCTCGCCTTTCTAGGATGGCCTTTTTACACCATAGAAAGGATGAAATTGACATCTACTTAGACATGAAATTGAATTACACAACAAGCAGATTTTTTCAAGAAATGTCCCGATCAGAATAGATTAATTTTTTTGGATTTCACTTCTCACAATTAAAAAGAATCTATAACACATGCGCAAAACACACACACACAACTTAAAAAAATTAAGCAAAAGTAGCAGGCATAAAATTCGCAGGATTCTTTAGTTATTTTCAAGTTCAATCAACAAAAATCTTCTAGACGCTGAAATAAGTGAATACAACCAAAAAACTATCAACCACACAAAATGCAAACGATGTTTCACCAGATAACAGAAATACAACACATACTGCACCACAATTAACCAATTGACATAATAACCATCCGTTATTTTTAGTACCAGGAAACTATAGAAATACACCAGTAACAGAGCACATCTCTAAAAGTCATAGCTACCCACAAAGTCCAGTTACTCATATAGTAGCCCATCAACCGAATATAAAAAACATATACGAACACATCATAGAACAACCATATACCACTTATTTCCGTTCTCAGAACAACCGTTTCTTAGCCCACTATGAACCGCCAGATTGGATCTCTCAACCATTCCCTTTCTTATCCATCCAATCTGCAACGTCACTCTCCTAACATATCAGTATCTGATCTCACTACCTCTCTCATACCATCATACACTAATAATTCACCACGCATGGATTCAGATGATAATTCCACACACACAGTTTTTCACACCATCTCTCAATTTAACCATTCCGATTTTGAAACTCCAGATGAATTCGAGAATTCCGAGCCAAGCCCGTACACTTTTTCGCAACCCCCCTTTCGTCAACTGAACACCCCAACTCCCGACGAACCTTCCTCAGCGCCTTCTTCCTGCACCGACGCAACCCCAAGCCTCTACTCAACGAGCAGCGAGGGACCCGAGCCCCTAGCTAGCCCCGTTAATGAAGAACTAGAAAACGAGCTTGAAAATTTCATCACCTTACAACAATAGCTTCAAAACCCTAACGCACTAACAATTCATCACTTATCGCAATCAATTACCTCCTCCAAATCCTCTAATCAAGCATCCACAATTGAAGAAACACGAGCCCGCCGAGTATTTAAACGAAAACAACCCAATACCCCAATGCTTCCCAAACCCCGACCTCTTCGAATGTTTTCCGTTCACCCACTCCGCACTAACACTAAAGATTTTTTTACAAATGTGCTTGACATACTTTCCACAATACACTCACTAACAGACCACTAACAGCGATCAACGAATTTACGTTGACGAATATACCCTGTTTCCCACACTTTCACGCACATCATACTACCATTTTAATAACCTAATGTCACTTCCATTATCTAATAACCAAGAAGACCGTGAATTATGTCAAATTCAACTACACCGCCTAACCATGGCACTTCTTGAAAAACAATTCACATCCTTCGGACTAACGCAAACCTTGCATAGGTTTGTTCCACAAAAAGCAAACCGATTATCAATTAACCCTTATAATCACGCTATTGCACGTTATATGAATGGTACAGTTTTCAAAGACGACAAAAAAACTAATCCCCAATTATTTGAGAAACTTTTTATAAAATCACAATATGTATTTTTCATTAACTGCATGAATAAATAATATGATAATGGTACATCCACAGAACTTCGCGACACCGAAACCTACGGTTTTTATTTTTAAAAAATTTAATCATTTCTCACTAACTTTCAATTTCCTAAGACCAAAAAAACGTGACTTACACTGCTCACATCAAATAATATTATACACTAAACAAACTCACACATACACTTATTAAAAAATTATTCAACACCACTATACAACTAATACACCATCACGAAAACCACAACACCGATTCACATGTTTTATTTCTAAACTTTTTTTTAAACCATTTTTCCTAAAATTCACCTTCTGGATAAAAGACACTAATATGCAAGGCATCATCCAAAACAACGACCCCATAGGACAAATGTTTATATTCTGTCCACTAACCAGAATTTTCAACGTCGAAGAATCTCGCCCACTAATTGTCCGCCACAAATATATACTGCATACCGAAGTCCCAATCCTAGAATAAATTCATAATACCAAATATAATCATAAGCTTTATAATTTAATTGGAAACACACCGCATGAATTCTCACTAGGTAGTGAAGAACACAAAATCATCAGAGCACTCGAGCTTCTATGGCCTCTCCTTCAAACTAAATACGTCACCTGCTTGCTTTTTTTAACAATAAAAATCTAAAAACTATCTAAACCCCGGATGGGTGGAACCAGTTCTAAGCTAGCAATATAAACCAATTATATTGATGATAAATTATCCCATATGAAACATTACTAACTAACCAATCATATTCCATCTCTAACATTGACACTTGTTTGTAAGTGTTGAAACTACTTGTAGTTTCAGCACCAGAACAATTTGAATAAAACTTTGAATACAGTTGTTCTCTTTCTGGATAAACTCCAAGAGCTAACTCGCATAGACCAGTATACACTAGATCTATTGAGACTAGGAGATAAAAAAAGTAAGATTAAGATCGGTATTAGACAAAGAAGTTGCACGAATCTTTCCTGCCGAAAATAAGTTAGCGTGACTAGCAGACGGTGCACCTTATCTGAATTACTCTATGATAACAGCCAATAGGTCATAACTAAAAAAAAGAGGTTGTTTTTTTTTTAAAATCAATTATGGGGATCAATTTTATCAAAGTATCATTAAAAATATGGTTTTAATCGCTGTTTTTAAAAAGAAACTTCGAAACAAAAATTCAAATTAGTTTGTAGTGAATTACGGAACAAATGTCTGCACGTTTTCAGAAAAAAAAGTATAAAATTTAAAAAACAACCACTCAAACTTCAAAAATGCTCTGCTGTTTGTAAATTCAATTAGTTTGGACGCTGGTGCTTGTTTACAGTGAACTCTAACTTGACATTCGCTTGTGTCGACACTGCAGAGGTAAACCAGTTTGAACTGGACTGCTCCTGTGATTTGGCTGGACTGGACGGAGTCACAGATATGGAATGTCACTCAAGCAGCGGTGAGATTTCAACGACTATGTTTTCAAATTCTTTTGCTGTTTTTCTTGTCAAATTTAGGCCAATAATCTGTGATCTATCTTAGTTTGGGTTTTTTAGCAGTTATTTAAAAAATTCCGGAAAAAAACTTACTACTCGAGTCAATAAACCGATTACCCTAAGCTTTAAAAAAAAGCTCATTCGTGGCCTCTAGCAATCAAGATGCGCCATTGTCTGCTTACCCTTATTCTCAAATGCCTTGCTTCTAATGAAAAACCATACTGAAAAGAAGAAAAGTGATTCCATGCTTCAATGTATCGGCTGTGTCCAGGGGCGGATCAAGGATTTTCTCGAGGGGGGGGGGGGCGGATTTCAAAAAAACTTCGAAACTTTTGTAATTTTGTCGACCTTTTTTTAGGTCGAGCAAATAGACTTTTCGAGCTCTCCCTAAGCGCCGTTTTTAGTCCCTGTTCTGGCCAAACTTGCTGCGCCGCAGGAAAATTTGAAAATACAGTCCAAAAAAGGCATTTTTAGGCATTTTTTGAAAAATGTTGATAAAAAAATCGCGTTTTTTCGGCGCGCGCTCCCCCTCAAAATTAGTATATATTGGCGCCCAAGGCGCCATTAGAAAAAATTCAGGGTTGGTCAGCTAAATTTGGATTCCTTAAAAAGTACCAAAGGGGGGACCCTTTGGGTCGGCCGGGGGTCGAGTTTCTGAGGGGAAAGCGTCCCCCCCCCCCCTAAATCCGCCCCTGGCTGTATCACTGTATGAATGAATCGGATCACAATGGCCTTCAAAGTATCGGACCATCACTCAGCTCAAATGACTTTCCTACAAATACCTCTAATCAGAGCAAAGAAGAACCGATAAAAGAAGACTCCTAAAACGTTTACAAAACGATAATTTTTTAATGAAAGCAGAATATTGGTTTTGTGATATTTTTACAAAAAAAGAGGAAAGTAATTTATTAGAGCATATGAGCAGAAAAGTCAACTGGAATCTAGTGATAAAATCCTAGCAGAATATTCTGACAAGTAAATACCAAAAACGAAGGAATATTTCTTCCAATTGACATACGCCGGGTCACAAACCTAGTAAAAAAGTTCTTTTTTGAAAAAAAAGAACTGTTTACTGCCGATATAAGATAATCCATCCACAGAAGACCAAACAAAACTTGCGAAAACAAATAAGTATGTTTAACCCGGTCGTCGGAAAACCAAAGCCACGCATAAATAAGATCGAATACTGTCGAGTTCAAAAATCAACATTAAAAAATTTTACAGTGTAGTTAACAAAGGAAAGTAAAAACATTCAGCTAACCACAAAGAGGGGACCCTTTGGTCTCAGTATACAATTTTAGAGAACATGTTTTTGAGTTCAAAATCTCTCGCCTATGGAGTTCCAGAAGGATCCGTTTTGTGACCTTTCTTTTTCTAAAGTATACAATCGGTCTGCTGAATGTTTGTGTGAAATCAAAAGGGGCCCTCTATGCGTTGATTGTAGCGTAGTTTCTACAAAATTTTTGGAAAAAGAAACAAAAAAAGCAAGCGACTTAGAAATTGTTGAAACTTGGCTGATTGAAAACAAATTGAGTCTCAAACAAGTTAGAACAGCAAAAATTGGACCTAAGTCAATCCAAATGATCTACCTAGTCATTATCCAGATAATTTACTGAGTTTCAAGTTGCATATTCAAAAACATTCTGAAAAGAACAACTCGAAGTGCGTCCATTATATACAATTTACGTCAACAGGATACCATTTGCGTCTCTTATTTACCAATTTTGTCCTTTTTCTGGATAGCCAACGGAGATTCGATTTGCATATTCAAAAATTTTTTAAAACAATAATCTCGAAGCGCGTCCATTATATACACTTTTTTCGTCAAACACGTACTTAAAACCAATTGCTATCTATTTACAAAAACGTATATTTAAAGAATGTAAGGATATAACAAACTGATATAATTTTAACTTAATTGTCACCCATACAAAATAATTTTGTTGCAGTTTTTAAACATAATTTAAAAATTAAATTTTGGGTGCGTGGATTCGAAAATAGCAAAAATATTTCCTCACTCTGTTGGAACAAAAAACTTGTGTGATGTTACTTTTTTTTGTCTAATGGATTTTCTCAGGGCGTTTTAAAAGTTTCGGTAATTTAACTGCTTTTAAAACTGAAAAACAACAAAGCTGTTACTTTGAAAAAACTAAAAAAAAAACTGACAATCTCTAAAATCTAAAAGATAAACTTAGTTTCTGTTAGATCAGGGAGTAACATATTGATGAGCTATTCAAAATAAAGACTAAAAATTTAAGGAGGCTACACCCATGCTAACTAATCAATAAAACAATCAGCGATTAAGAAATTCTTGACGCATTGTCAAATAACAACCGTATGCTCAGGTTACGAAACACAGAACGAATGAAGAGCCACAAGAAAAAACTTAAAAATAGGCTTAGTTATTTTTTCATCGGTTCTATGCATCAGACAAAATAAGCTCATATTGAATTGTTAAAATAGTCAACTAAGTTCGATTCTGCATCGCACACTCGTGATAACGAGTTTTTGATGAACGTTTTTGGTAATCGGAACTTTAACTGTTTTTTTTTGTCATTTGCTTACGAGGAGACCACTCGATAGGCAGCTACGTGATTTTTATTGTGTTCTTCCAAGATGGGATTTTTGTATTGTTTTGATTTGTAGTCGAGTCTGTTCCCTTCTAGAAAACGACTTGAAAAAAAAAAGATTTTTAAGTCAGCGAGTTCTGATGGTGAAAAATAACGTTTCCCATTTTGTTCAGAGCCTTCTGCCTGCAATGCAAAAGAAGAGGGAAGCACATGCACAGAAGAAACAAAAACAAATTGTTCTGTTGCAAAATGGTCGTCGAGTGAAGACAACCCTTTCGGATTGAGAGACGAGTTTACGTGTGATTGCCAACGAAAGATATCACCAGTTGAGCAGACAGCACAAAACATGATCACACTTAATTGTTTTTCCGATAGTGAGTATTTTGAGTGAGCCCAGAAACTGATTTTCAACAGGTCACAAAACGAGAAAGAAATAAGATTCATGTTTACTTAAAAAAAATTTTTGTAGTAGTAGAAAAAACACTCAATCACTGAAAGAGCACTTAGCTTAAAAATAAAACCACGACTTGAAGTTATAATCTGACTCAAACATGGGCCGCAAAAACGAACAAGGTCGATTCTTGTCAAACGAAATATATTTTCCCTTTAATTCGAACTAAGTCCAAAAAAATCGAAAGCTGATATGGTTTGACTGAAAAAGCAAAATTGGACATCGCTTGACTGAAAAATTAGAAAATGCAAATCATTCGATCGTTTGTCGCCCGAACCATGAGTCGAGCACTTCAACCCGCTTGTGGATAGTATGCAAACTTTATCTTACCCAATTGAAACATATGAACATTGGAGTTAAAATCGAACAGAATCCCTGCCCCCCTTCCCCACACACACACACACACACACACACACTCTGTTTGTAGTAGGTCACTGCTTCAAAGTAAATATCTTAAATCTGCTATTGTTTCATTGACGTTTATTGTTATGGTCTTGAGCAAATTGACAAAAAGAAAGATGCCGTCTCTTTGTTATCGAAGAAAGCGGCAAGTTTTTTTATGAATTAACTGTCAATTGCAATTGACATCTTCCGCTAACCTTTGAAATGTTTTATCAGAGTCTTTAATAAAGAGCGATAAAAAACTAAATAAGTAGATTTTTCAGGCCTATCCAAAAAGAACTCCAAGAAGTTTGTTTCACGACGTTTTTGCAAAAAATGGGCAACCCAAGATTTTAAGTTCAAAATGATAAATTGTTGCTTGTGCTCGTAATAATTGACTCAAGTACCATCACTAAATTGAATTTGGAATTATTTATACCACAGAAAAGTTAGTCGCTTACTCGATAGGTTAATTGAAATCTGAAACGTTTGCGCGCATCGATTGTCCAGAGTTTGGCACAATGATGTTTTTCAGCACCCAAAAATGTCATAGAAAAGTTGCACGTGAAAGATGTTTTTAACTCTAAGCTTTTTAACACAACAATAATGACTTGAACGTGTTATAAATTTTCGTGAAAACTGGTAAATGGATAGCCGAAGTTTGACTGAAGAGAAAAAAAACACATCACGAACATCCCGGGTCGAGGTCCCAGACTCATGTCCAAACTTTCGCGACGAAAACTTTGGCATGTCCAGACTTTCCAGATCAAAATTAGGCATGTCAAGACTTTGGCGACCAAAACCTGGCATTTCCAGACTTTTGTGACCATGATAATCCGTCGCGACTACCGCGACCGAAGCAGAGGTGGCGCGACCAAAACATCGCTACTCATATTCTCGCGACCAAGACTCTCGCGACCAAGAGTTGCCATTTCCAGACTTTCGCGACCGAAAAACTAAGGCGCGACTTTCGCGACCGAGGCGGATACGGCGCGAACCTACGGCTCAGGAAACGGCGTGACTGGCGCGACCAAACTTAGCCATTTCCAGACTTTCCAGACCTAGATGGAGACGGCGCCTTTCCAGATCAACATGGAGATAGCGTGTTTTTAAAAAAGTGTTTCAGTGCTTTCTCGGCCAAGGTGGAGACGGCTAGACTTTCTCGACCATGATGGATACGGCGTGACTCAGGAAACGGCGCGACTCAAAAAGCAACGGCGCAACCAGCTTGGCCAGCGCGACCAAAAAGTGAACTTTCAAGACTATCGCGACCAATGCGGAAACGGCGCGACTTTCCCGACCGAGGCGGAGACGGCGCGAACCTACGGCTCAGGAAACGGCGTGACTGGCGCGACCAAACTTAGCCATTTCCAGACTTTCCAGACCTAGATGGAGACGGCGCCTTTCCAGATCAACATGGAGATAGCGTGTTTTTAAAAAAAGTTTTTCAGTGCTTTCTCGGCCAAGGTGGAAACGGCTAGACTTTCTCAACCATGATGGATACGGCGTGACTCAGGAAACGGCGCGACTCAAAAAGCAACGGCGCAACCAGCTCGGCCAGCGCGACCAAAAAGTGCACTTTCAAGACTATCGCGACCAAGGCGGAGACGGCGCGACTTTCCCGACCGAGGCGGAGACGGCGCGACTAAGAAACAAATCTTTGCGACCGTAGTGGATGCGGCGCGACTTTAGCAATCAGAGTGGAGACAGCCCAGACCACGGTGCATACGACGCAATTTTCCAGAACAAGGCGGAGACGGCGCGATTTCCAGACCAAGGTGGAGACGGCGCGACCAAGAATCAATTCCTCACGACCAAGGCGGAGACGACGCGACTTTCCAGAGAAAAGCGGAGACGGCACGACCCTTCAGACCAAGACGGAGACGGTGCAATTTTTCAGACCAAGGCGGAGACGGCGCGACCAATATTAGATTTCTCAAGACTGAGGTAGATACCGTGCAACTTTCCAGACCAAGGCGGAGACGGCGCAACTTTCAGAATAAGACAGAGAGGGCGGTACTTTCCAGACCATTGCGGAAACGGCGCGACCAAGAATTCACTGCTCGCGACCAAGGCGGAGACGGCGCGACTCTCCAGACCGAGGCGGAGACAGCGCAACTAGGAAAAAGTTCTTTGCGAACGTGGTGGACGCGGCGTGACTTTACCAATCAGAGTTGAGGCAGCCCAGACCGCGGTACATACGGCGAGACTTTCCAGAAAAAGACGGAGACGGCGCGACTTTCCAGACCAAGGCGGAGACGGCGTGACCAAGAATCAATTCCTCGCGACTAAGACGGAGACAACGCGACTTTCCAGACCAAAACTGAGACGGCGCGACTTTTCAGACCAAGATGGAGACGGCGCGACCAAGATTATATTTCTCACGACTGAGGTAGATACCGTGCAACTTTCCAGACCAAGGCGGAGTCGGCGTGATTTTTCAGAACAGGCGGAGAGGGCGCTACTTTCCAGACCATCGCGGATACTTTCGCGACCCATGTCCAGACATTCACGACCGAATTTTGGTATGTCCAGACTTTCGTGGGCCGCGACTCATGTCCAGACTTTCCAGACTCAAACTCTCGGCGCGACTATGCAATTTGGGTCTAAATCCGGATGTGTCGCGACCCTTAAAGTCTAAACATGAGTCTGGGACCTCGACCCGGGATGTCTTGCATCAAAACTGAGATAAAAAAAAACACCGAATCAATTCATCTTTTGTTCGAAAGTCGGAACCTTGAGCCACCACAAGCTATGAAAATTTATCGAAATTTTTCTTCATCAAAAATAACAATTGATGCAAACATCGTTACAGTTAAGGATGGGCCAGTTAAACGTAAAATTATTTTCCACATTGTGAGTTCGGTGCGATATGGACGCCTCATGTCTCATAGATTAACTTGGAATAAAACACACTATCATTTTGTGGCGCTTTCTGCTTTTACTTAAAAAATTTTGTTGAATTCCAAACTTTTATCTTAAGATCTGTTCATAATTTACTGAACTCAATATATCTGTAGGAAAAACTAGTAAAGCAAACTAAGAACCTTAATTATGTCAGCACTGATTTAAAATGCTTAGGTAATGGTCTGATCAATTAAACTGATCTCAGTATAATTTAAATTCAGGGTACTTTTTTCGACATTTTCTGCTTAACCCAGATGCTTTTGACACCTTCCTCTAATGTTTGAAAAGTTTCGACTGAGTTTTATCTCTTCAGTATTAAAAAGCTTAAGTTAATTTTTTCGTGCCCATCTGAAAATAACTTCAAGAGGTTTCCTTACCTTTAAAAAAACCCAACCCAAGATGTTATGTTCAAAATGATAATTTTTTTGCGTGTTTTCTTGCAATAATTGACTCAAGTACTATCCCCCAATTCAAATTGGAGACATTTTTATCCCGCAATAGCTGGCCGCTTGTCTTAGAAGAAAATTGGAAACTGCGCAAAAATTATTCAGAGTTCTGCACATGGACAATTCTAAGCCATCAAAAAGTCGCAAAAAAAGTTGCAGGCGAAATATGTTACTAAGTGCACGCTTTGCAAAAAAGTAATAACAACTGGAACAGTTTAAAAATTAGGCAAATATTAGCTGTTGGATTGCCAAAATTAGTCTCAAGAAAAGCAACACAGCACTAAGATAGCTTCCCTGCTTTCTTCAAAAGTCAGAACAAATAACACAGAGCAAGGTAATCCATACTACGAAATTCGAAAGTAAAACCGCACGACCAATAAATTATTAGCGACGAACAATTTCTTCGATAAAATAGCAGTTCATGCAAACATCGTTACAGTAAAGGTTGCAACTGTTGATCGTAACATTTTTTTTTCCAAATGGTAAATCGATGCGATGAACTTATCTCATAAAGTAATTTGGAAAAAAAGACGCCGTCTTTTTGTCACGTTTTCTGTTTTTTTTTTCAAAAGCTTCGTGCAAGATCAGTGCCTTATTTTTAGTTCTACTCATAATTTACTGATATCGAAAGATGGATAGGAAGAACTGTTAAAGCAATTTAAGAAAATTAATTATGTCAACCTTAATTTAAATTGTTCATATAATGATCTGATCAGTTAAACTGATCATAGTATATACTTAAACTCAGTATAGGTTAGGATTATGAAAGTGAGTCCTACTCTTATTTTCGGATATCAATAGATATGCAGAAAAAATTAGAAAAAAATTGATAAGCTTATTAATAATTTTTTAAAATGTCTAAGTAAAGGTCTGATCAGTTAAACTGATCACAATAATAGTTAATTCCAATATTGGTATGGATTTTGATTGCTTAACAAAACTTCTTCTAACTAATGCCGAAATACAAAAAAAAAATGAAGCATATTAAAAAACACTGCCAATTAAGTCTCACACATAAGAGTCATTGGATAAGGAAACTTTGATTGCTCAGAAGTCTAGTCATGATACGTGATAAACACGTGATATTCTAATTTAGCTGGTTGTTTTCTTTGTTATTTACTTGAAAATAGTTTTTTATTTGGACTCTGTGGCAGTTTTTCAGAAAACAAAAAGTAGTGGTCAAAATGCAATTTTTTTCAGCTTCTGGTTCACCCAATTCAAAGATTAAACGAAACAATTGATTTTTCTATGTCAAGATACTTGGTTGATTGAAATGGTAGATCGACTGTTGGTAGATCAACTGTTGGGGTCCAAAGTTTGCCAAATCGGCCAACTTGGGACTAAAGGAACCATTTCAAACAATTATTTATTGGATACTTTGATATTTATCAGAGTAAAGCTTTTAGAACTAACAAAAATTGATCCATTACTAAAACTTATGATAATTTGTAAAGCTGAAACTATTCATAATTTTAGCCCGAGAAAACATAAACTATCTTAGAAATCAGTTGCCTCTTTTTCTCGTCTAACTTCGCAAGAATAGCAGGATATACTAGATCTACTGAGACTAGGAAAAGATCAATAGGAAAAACTGTTAATGCAATTTAAGAGCAATAGTTATCTCAGTCTTAATTTAAATTGTTTACATAACGATCTGATCAGTTAAACTGATCACAGTATAGCTTAAACTCGGTATAGCCTAGAATTGTGAAAGTTAAAATCTTATCTTTAGTCCTACTTTTACTTTACGGATCTCAATGGATATGCACGAAAAACTAGTACAATTTCACCAGCATTTCAACAATTTTTTAAAATGTCTAAATGATGGTCTGATCATTTAAATTGATCACAATAAGATTCAATTCCAGGGTAAGCATGGATTTTGTTTGCTTAACAAAATTTTTTCAGTTTAACGCTAAAATACAAAAGTAAAAACAATATGAAGCATTTTGGAAAGACACTGCCAATTAAGTCTCATACCTCAGAGTCATTGAATAAGGAAATTTTGATTCCTCAGAGTTGTAGTCATGATACGTGATAAACACTGCATACTCTAGTTTAGCTGGTTGTTTTTCAGTTATTTACTGGAAAATAGTTTTTTTTTAGACTCTGGGGCAGTTTTTCGGATGTGAAAACGTAGTGGTCGAGATGCATTTTGTTTGTTAGTTTCTGGTTTGCCCAATTCAATGATTAAACGAAACAATTGATTGTTTTCTGTCCAGATACTTGGTTGATTGAAATGGTAGATCAACTGTTGGTCGATCATTTTTTGGGGTTCAAAGATTGCCAATCGGCCAAAATGGGACTAAAAGAACTAGTTAAAATAATTATTTGTTATAAATTTTCAAGTTTTTAAGAGTTAAACTTATAGAACTAACATATATTGATCCATTATTAAAACTTATGGTAATTTGTAAAGCTGAATTTATTCATAATTTCAGCCAGAGAAAACATAAACCATGTTAGAAATCAGTTGCCCCTTCCACTCTTCTATTTTTGCAAGAACACCGGGATTTTATAGATCTACTGTGAAGGGGAAAAATGAGAGAAAGATTAGAATCGGTATTAGAATAAGAAGTTGCACGAAACCATCTGGCCGAAAAAAGATAGCGTGACGAGCAAACGGTATACCTTATCAAAAAAAATTTCTCTATGGGAAGGCCATCCCTGACCTCAACTCATCTGATCTAACCAACGAGTCTCAAGCAGACCTCTTCTAGTTTAGTTTTTGAAAAAACCTAAATATAGAAAACACCCAACAATAGATGAAACAAATCGATAACAGAAATAGCTTGTTTCTATATCTCATTAAGTCTATTCAAGCTGAGCCAATATTAATGACAAATTCAGATTACATCAAAAACGATAAACCAAAAACTTACACCGCAATGCGTAAAATAATTAAAAAAGCAACGACGAAAAAATGTTAAACTTATTTGTGAATTCAAATTACTATTCAACTATTATAAAAACTGAATAAAAGAAGAGCCGAAAAAAATTGCCTATAAATGTAATATATACTTTGAGTAATTGAAAAAAACTTGTTTTGTATATAAACCACAAGAGTTCGACAGAATAACTTGCTTACTTCAAATGTAAAATCTTGAGTACTTTTTCAAAAAATGTTTAACAAAACTTAAAACTTCATCAGAAAGTACAAAATAAAAACAATGTCTTTATAAAACTTAAATGCTGTTAGTTTGATAAAAAATTCCTTGCTTCACATGGATCATTCCTTCTTGCGTTGTTTCCTAGAACAACCAAAAGTTTAATATACTAATTTCTTATCAAGACTTTTCTGGGATCTTTTACCAACTTGAACCTATTAACGATATTTACTCATCAAAGCTTCTCCTTGACTCCAAATTTTCAATACTTAAATCTTCAATTTTCCATCCTAAATCGGAAAATCAAGGCTTCTACTTGGGTTTTTAATATAAAATCTTTTTAATCAAATCTTTCTTAAAACCAGATCATCAACGTTTTCCTTGATCTCTTAAAACTTTCCTCACATACTCAAACCCTACCCTTCAAAACAAGTGTCTAACGAACTAAAACGGTGATTCATTTGCCAAATTTTTCCAATAGCCCAGGACTAAATGAAATTTTTTCTCAAAACTCCTTATTTTGGTTATAAAACTCAAAAACCAAATAAACAATCAAAACAAAAAAGTCAATGAACAACGATAAATTTCTGATTCAGAAGCACACAACAGCTTCATCTATAAAGGGTAATTGTAGAAAAACAACAAATATAGGAAAATTCCAGTACAGACATACAAATAGAATCAGCCTTTACGACATCATTATCATATCGAAGTTAAACATTAACAGTCAAACCACAAACGATGTTTTCCACAATCTATTCCACAATATTTTCACAAATGATTTTTTCTCGGTGTTTTACAGCTTCATCTGTATATTAGACACAGTTTAAACAATCTATATATCTGCACCCCAAACAATCCCACATGAAGCAAACAGTCCGGACAAAAATGAAAATCATTGATACAGAATTTTAAAAGTTATCAAAATTCGATCTGCAAAGAAAACTAACAAGGTCTATAATAAACTATTTTCAACACAAATCAGACCTACCTGAGCAATCTTGAAAAAGAATTTGTACACACTGCGAGATCAAAACACATCAGATGAAACAGGTCATATCTGGAACGCCGAATGCTATTATGAAAAGTTTTTTGACAGAACAAATCAAATTTCTTTTCAGCAATTGAATTTGTATCAGTAAGCAAAAGTTATTCAAAAGAAACTCCACTGAACACAGATACAACACATTTAAACTATAATACAATGTTTCACGATAGAACTATTGCTACGGTCTGAATTTAACATTCAAGCATACACAAAAAACAAGGCTTTACCAACACGATATTTGAACACAATCACACTCTACAATTAAAAAATAGTTCAGTAACAACACAACAAAGTATCTCACCTGTTCACACACCAATCAACACCATATAATAAACATAACACCCCGTTCCCACAAAGAAAAAAAAACAATACAGTCAACAGCTAAACCAACTGTATTTTTCCTAAATACTCGCAAGTTGATCTTTAAACAAAAAGACCTATTTCTAAAAAACTTTTTTAATAGACCTTAAAAGGAATTTAGAAAAATTCTGCAGAAAAATAATTCAATCGCCACTTAGAAATAATTCAAAAACTCAAATGGACAACACAAAAAACATAGAAATATCACACAAAAATTTCAACGACGATTCTACACCTGAAGCAACCCCTGACTCACCAGGCATCAAAAACAACGAAAGCTCAAAAATTCAATTCAATCACAAACATTGTGGAAGCAAAAAGAAACCGAAAGCACCTGAATAATTGATTTGTTAAGAATTGAACTTAAATATGAAATTCCTGTTGAATCAGATTACTATCAAAACGAATATATCGAAAAAAAATTCTATTGAACAAAAAGAAATTGACATGACAGACATCTACATTTCATCAAAAATAAAAAAAAAATACAGATCAATTGCATCAAAACACAATTCGCAAGATGCCTTCACTAAAAGAAAGAATGAGGATCATAATAATTCTTTTCGAAAGCCCAAAAAGCTCAACCTCCAGACCAAGAAACATGTAATTTAATCAACTCAGGCGCAGAATAAAACATCAGAATTGTAAACAGAAGGAATGAAATTCAATCGTTGATCCAAAAATCACAATCCAAAGTACCAAAGGAAAATAAGCCACATCACAAGCAACACTTTTACACAGTTATGGAAAGTTCATTTATACCTTCAACCTACAAAAACTATGGATCAAACTAAATTTTAAAAAAAACTTTCAAGCAAATAACGATATTAAACATAACTTATTAGTCATACCATTCATTACAAATTACATGCCAATAACTAATAACCTAAACAGTTAACTACAAATCAAAGATAAGTTTACCCAAAACAAAATAGTGTGTTAGCTTATTTCAAAGATTAAGCTAACAATCCCCAATTTTTTCAAAGTTTCGTCAAAAAAAACTAGGAAAGAAAACAATTGAGGCCGTTAATTGGTTATGCATATAATTTCTCCACTGCTAAGTTTAACCATTACAACAATACTCAACACACAAAGAATATATATCTAGCTGACCTTGAATGCAGACCAATTCATAATCTTTCTCCAGTTACAATATCATCAATTAAATATTCGAAGGACACAAACGAAGATAAGGTCAATTTTTTCATATATACATATGGATATATAATTTTCTAAACTTATTATATCAAATGACTTTTCCTTTAGGACTCTTAGAATATTGGGAAACAAACGCAACACTAAATCCAATTGAAGAAAAAACCAGTTATATCCAATTAAAACTATTACGAATTTGTCAATCTACTTCACTCAACGAACAATTTTTCAGATTTAAAACCAAAAGCAAACAATCATTATTTTAAATCTAAAATCCAGAAATCAAAAACTCACTAGAACAAAAAATCTATATTCAGTTTTCAAAAATCTCAAAAGAGTCAAGAAGAAATTGAACAATTAGCAATTTTTTTGAATTTCTCAAAAGCTTATGCTACATCAAAATTCAATGTCGGAAAAATTTGTTCTTCACAACATTTCCAACTGAAACCAGATGCAGATTTCGAATGACAATGCACAAGCAAAGTGCGTATACACTTACAGGACAAAGTAAATAGACTCTTGGACATACTTAAACAATACGAAATTACCTCACCACTAACCAAAGTATAACAAACACAGAAAAAAACACAATCATGAACCCAGTTCTCATATTAACAAAAAACTAATTTTTCAAAAAAATACTACTTGATGCAAGGTATTTCAACTAACTAATAGCTTCATCAAAATACAATTGGCCAATAGAAAAAATGCAGGTGAAATTCGCAAAAATAAACTGACGCTGTTGCACAACGTCTTTTTTAAGGCATTTCCAAAAATCCAGAAGTTTTTTCCGCAATCATGAGCATTTTAGACCACTAATTTTAGACCACTGACTTTACGTAAGAACGTTACCACAGATATAGACGACTTTTTCAGATAAACATAAAGATAAGCAGAAAAGTTTCAAACTTTAGAAAAAAACTTCCACAATTTTCAAGCAGAAAACATTAAGCAGCCCCAGACAAATCAGATATTTTCCTCACCAGAGTTCATTTTCTAGGACATTTTGTCGAAAGAACAACAAGAACACGTCCAAAATCAAATTTTTTAGGTGCTGTTTTGAAATTACAACCAACCTTAAAAAGAAAGAAAACTCACATTTTTCCTGGAAACTTTTTTAAGTACCTATGTTTCAAGATGTAATTATACTTCCAACCCTTTTTGAACATATTACATCAACCAAAAAATTTTGAATTGAAAATCGAACATCAAAAAAGATACAATGAAACAATGAAATTAAAAACTCGTCAGCAAACAAATTTCAAATACCAACACCGACTCAAATCAATCATTTTTTACAATGCGCGATGCTTCTCACATTAGAAAATTCGCAGCTTTTTTACAGTCTTTTCAAGAAACAAACAAAGTGAAATTAATCTCACCAATTTTACATTTTTTAACACGAGCAGATCCACGTTTCTTTACACTTAAGTGAGAATGTACAGTTATAGTATAAAGTCTATAATGATTTTGAATTGATTCTCAAGTCCAAATTGATTCAACGGTTCGGAAAAATTCAACGAATATTTTTTTCAAAGTTTTTGTTTTCAATGTACACCTTATGGATAAAAAAACTCTGCAATCACTGTCTCATATGCCAACTATACAAAGATTTTTCATCTCAAAATCAAATTGCAGTAAAGACGAGAGACTCATTTCAAGCACAGAACTTCGTTTGACATAACGGCACTAATTTCATGCTTTTCCAAAGGAGACTCATAGGTTATGGTAGTAGTAGACGCATTTATTTATTATGCAGCCCTAAACCCAGTTCCACAATTCACTTTATGGGCACTGGATAGCCAAATGTTGATTGCCAGAAAACCTTGTAATCGATAATGGCACAGCTTTTATTAATTAAGAAAACATGCCTTATGCCGTTTATACAATATAAAACACAATTCGCAAATTCTCAAACAAGCACAGCCTTTGGTTTATCACCCTACAGAATGTTTTTGAACGAGAAACCTCGTAAACGAATCGTGTTCACCGCAAACGCATCAAAAAAGTACAAGATCAATGTGAATCATCAAAGGATTCGATATGTTATAATCTTCTACCTCGTACTAACAAAAAAGATTATTTTTCTCATCCATAAAAATTGAAAATAGCTTCCGGTACTCAGGCGGTTGGGATCAAATAGATACAAAAAACAATAAAAGAATTAAACTGAGAATTCGCTCAATCATACACAAATACTGGACTCCAAATTGTTGGTTCTCCACAAGATATCAGCAAAAAAAAGAACTTCAGTTAACTCAAACACACAAGAACAATTGTAGGATAAACAAGCCAAAAATGAAACTATTGCAGAAAAAAGAAACCGTAAATTACAAGAACAAAAAACATCCCCGAAACAAGATAAAATTTTGATCAACGTCAAGCATTTCGACTCCAAAAGCAACCGAGGAAAAACTATACTTTGTGTAATCCATAATCAAAAATATTGAAATAGGTAGATTTTCATGACTCATCCAAAAGAAATTAAAAACTTGATTAAAGATATCACATTGACTCGGTTTTTCTTCACTAACAAAAATTAATCAATTTTTTGATGATTTATAGTCCCTACCTTTTTCAATCCTTTTTCAATTACCTTCTCAATTTCTAATTTTCAGAACTACTGCTAAAACAATTCGGCCAATCTTTTATTTTTTTTTCGTCACCACTGTTGAATTAAACCATTAAATCTCAAAATGAGTTAGAGTTAAAACTGAAAATCAGAGACCTTCAGATCAAAGACCTTCAGGTCAAAAATGAGCAACACTTTCTGTTTTGGCAACTCAGTTAAATACCATAATAAAATTAGATTCCCTTTAACTAATCAGAACAAAACTCAAAAAAATTGAAGAAGTTGATAACCCTAAAAAAGATTTTAAAAACAATCTAAAGTAAAAAAACTCAATGAATCATTTTACTCAAACCTCCTTTTTTTTCGTAAAATCTCGTTTTAACTAATAAATAAAATTAAAAATTAGCAACTTTATTTCAAAATCTCCAGACGAATTTTCGCCAGAACCTCTTCATATCCAATCCAAATGACACAAATCAAAAATTAAATAAGACCTCACTCAACTGGAGCTCAGAAACTAAAAAATGTCTTAGACAAGTGAAGTCATCCTCTGAGTGCCCCTTTTTCAACCAGTTGCTAAGCTTTTCAAGAAATTTCTTTCAATTTGGAATCAAAATTTTCCAAACTTCTTAAAATTTTGTTTTTACATTTCAACTGACATTTAAGAATTCAAAATCGGACTTTTCAGAGCTCTAGTTTTTTGCATTCAATTCAATATTTTCTTGAAACTCTTGCAAACCTAACTTTTCCTTTCCCAAACCATCACTTATCTATCTAGAAAGATAATAAATAATGTCTTTTCTTTTAATTGTTAGGATATCTCTCAACAAAAAAGACTTCCTGATACTCTTCACAAGCCATTTCACTTGTGGAAACCTACGCTCTTTATCATATACACCAAATCTACTATTGGACTACGTATGTTCAATCCCAACTTCTGAGCGAATAAGAGGAAACTCGTCCAACACCCAAACATCTTCACAAACATTACCATTTTTGATTAACAACAATTTTCATCACGGTGAACCCAATCAAACAAAAGATCCAAGAGTTATTTTTACCGGTAAAACATCATCGAACTTGCCAGAAACACTGTCCCTACCATCAACACTATCAGTATCAATTCTATCAATTCTAAACATCTTCTCAATAATTTTACAACATAACTTAAGTAATAGATATCAAGAACTACAAAACTTTAGTTAACCATGACGATTAGACTGGATTAATTTTGTAGCACCTCTTCTTTTATTTGATCAAAATTTAGACTGCACTCGACCTCACAGTTGGGCCCTACAACGATTTAAAAAAAAACACGACATTCGAAAGATATACAGGACCAGATTACCAAATTCTATCCCAACCAAAACCTAATTTTTGAATTTTGAAATAACAATAAACTCAATTAACTAACGAATCACCAACAACCACTATCTCAGCCAGGCATTACAGTACAGTCTTAACCTCCTCCATTTATCTTTACTGAAAAATTCTGCAAACACGACAGATACGCCAAAATACAATTGGTTATAGATCTTTTGACAAACCATTTTCAGGACTATCATACACTGATATCTTTGTGTATTAATAATAACAAACATCTCTTAACTCTTAGCACACTTAGAACCAAAAATTCACGACAGCCCATCACCACGCACAAAACCACAACATCTCCTTGTAAGACACTATGACTGCTAGGACAATCAATAGAAGACATTACACAAAAAATTGCATTAAGCCAAGTAAGACAATGCGAACAAAATGCGAAAATCAAAAAAACTAAGATAAATGTCACGTTCTACTCTATAACTCACGCTACCACACTTTTAAGCTGCATATTTACCAGCAAGTTTTCTTCAAAGGAAGTCAATTCTTCACAATTATCCAGCGGGAACAAAAAGAGACGTGATCATGAATTATATTATCGAAAGAAAATTAAATGCTTGCTACATCACAATCCTGACTAAAACGTAAAATTTCACCTTGTTCCAGATTCAACACATCACCATCAACTTGAACCTTGTCGAGGTCAAGTACGACTTCATGATAAATATCCCTATCATGGCGTACATGGACAGTTAACCTATAGCCTTTACGAAATAAGGAAAAGATATATTAAAAGAAATGAAAATTGGATACCTCACCTTGGCATAAATGACCCATATTGTTGGAAAGCCAACACCAAAAACACAGGATGTCAAGAAAAAAAATTTTTTCGATGGGAAATTTCAACTCGAACATGTTCAACTTAATCGAGTTTTAAAAGACTTAATTTTATTGAATCAAGGAATTTGTTTACATTGTAAGAATGACCACGGATATTGCAACCACACAGAACAAAAAAACCACAAAGAACAAAATAAACTACAAATCTCCGACCCTGTCAAAACTTACAATGGTTTGAAAACATTATCAAACGCTTTAAAATTTCTCCAGAAACAGAATTCGCAAATATTGGATGTCGAAAATTGAATGCGAAAATTTTTTTGATATGACAACAGGAAATCCATAACTCAAGAATTTGACACAGTTTTTCGCCAAGAAATGTCAATCTCAGAACAAAAACACTACATCACTTAGAACACACCAAAACATAACAATCATTATCATTCGCAGTGTTAAAAGTTTCGTATGCAGGATATCTACTCTCAGGAAACCCGGTAAATTTTGTTTACTACGAAGACAAAACCTCTGGTACTTTCCACACACTAAAAAATTTCACCTCTATAACACTTTGCTTTCAAACGCTGTGGCCTTTGCATACCATTTTAAGCAAAGTTAAAATATTTAGGTTAATTTTGTAGATATATTCTAAAGAAGTACATATTTTTTGGATACCACCGTCCCTTGTGAATAAATATTATCTCTTACACCATGCCCGACACTGATGCCAGATTTACAGAAATTTTTACCAGAAAATATACGTGCATTAGCCAGAAATGCTGATATTGACTTGAAATCTATAAGAATTTAGTGCAAAATTGACAAACAACATCACATCATAATGAAATCAAGAACTACTCACAAAAATGGATACTATACAACCATTAGATCAAAATCTCAAAAAAAGAAAACATGAAACATCCGGTTTCTCAGAAAATTAACACAAAACTATCTGATTTTTCACAAAAACTGACGGCTTTATATACCTCAACGCGGAAACTGTAGCCCACAAATTATTTCTTTAATCACAATTGATTTTTTAGGCTGACTCTACTTCATTTTGGACAGACTCACAATCGTATATGCTATGTTCAACGTTATACAATTTTTGTTTTCTTTCCTTAAAAGAACATACAACACATGTGCAATTCATACGCAATTAAACAGACAAGCAAGCGTAGCTCAAATATTATATCAAGATTTTTGTAATTTTTTCCACCTCATCAAAAAAAGTTTTGCTAAGTGCACAAATTTTTGATTACAAGGAAAACTACTTCAAAACCAAAAACATGTGACTTTCTTCAAAACAGTTCACAAATTACACCTACAACACGGTCACATTCACATAATTTATCAAATCAACAACTCTTACAGTTACTTCCACATACAAATTATAGGACTAAATTTCAATAGCATCAGGTTTTCGCCAAAACAATTGAATAAAACGAAGCAATATTTTTCACACTATGCTGATCAATCTAATAAATTAGATGAAACCTACAAACAACTTATAGAACAAACTCACACATTTAATTTTCGTTTTCAAAACGATAAAGGTTTTAGCCAACAATGTTTCTCCAACTCGGATCCCTACATCGCTCTCTTTTCTATTCTTCTAATCTTCAATGTCAAAATTCACTCATCTCTGTCTCTGACCTCATACCCTCTCCCTGCAGGTATACAAAATCCCGATTTCTCCATTTTGTCAATAAACTCCCGCCAAATACACTCTGATGAAAAATTCAAGACAATTTTTAATAAACCAGAAGTTTTAAATACCTCCGGCATCGTCACTCCTAATGGGGTTATTGACTCTGAACCAAGTCCCACAACTAACAAATCCCAACCAACTTTTCAACCGATAACTCCCTCATTTCCTGTAACCACCCTACCCTCAAAATCAGGTTTCTCTTAGACCAAAGCTATTATGATTCTCTCCCCTATTTTCCCGATACACCGAGCTTGATGACATATTAGAGCATGATTTATATGATTTCTTTTAACCTCAACAACATTTTTATCAAACTAATCAACCACTTACCATCCGCCAATCTAACCGCTCTACTTCGTCAGCAGAAAAATCACATCAAACATCCGTAACACCCCACCCGTATACTCTCGAAAAGAAAGTACTCCACCAACCAACCCAGATTTTTTGTCAATAGACGCTCACCATCACGAATTCTTCAAACGAACCACCCTAGACACACTAACACCCACGAATTTCTTCTTGACAACCTTCATTTTTTTCTCTAAAATCGTTAGATTATTAATGAACCCCAAAGTGAAACTCAAACTGTAACCCAAAATGGGTATTTTTGCTACGATACTGGCTCCATAACACTTATACATTTATCTAACGGGATCATATTTGCGGAGGATGCCGTGAAGGTTAGTTGTTTTTATTCTATAAGTTAAGTTGAAGAAGCATGGTGCTGTGTATTTATATTTGATAAACATGTTGCCGTGGTCGCAAGATGGTGAACTGTGAATAAATCTGTAGTAGGTATGAGTATAGGTATTAGAGAATCCTGTCAGTGAAGTTTGAAGGGATAGGAGAGTTAACGGTTGAGGGTCCAATCTGTGCGCTCACCGTGTGCTAAAAAGATTTTTTTTGAGAATGATTTTTTTGTACCTGGTTGTTCGATGATATTTAGTGTTTCATCAGTCTTTTGTGTGTGAGTAGCAATGTGTGATATGGGTTTAGTTACACATTAATATTGTGATTCAAGCGTTGTTCTACGGAAGGTGAATTCCTACAATTTCTAAAGGGTGTTGATTTGGTAAAATGAGTAAATTTGATGATGCTTTGTGTGTGTTGGGTTTTGTATTTATTTATCAAAAGTGGGAGTTGAACGGTCTTACCTAAATTGCTCAGATGTTGGTGTTGAACCTAAATAACCTGATGGAATATTAGAAATATTTTTTTGAGATTTTATACCTGGGTAGGGGGATGTAAATTGGAGTGTATGACTTAAAAAATCTAGGGGGTATGATATGGGTGATGAAGGTATATTGAATTGAAATCTTGGTGTTGTTAGGTTCTTCTTTCATCGTGGAAGAATTATTTTTCTGTCAATGGTCGTAGTTGGGTTTTGATATTGACTTTGAAGTGTTGTTCAGTTTAGATCTTGCTGTAATGAAGGATAGATATTATATTTTGGTTTGTACTGTGGTTCGCTTAGAGGTGCATGTCGATGGGCTGGTAATAATGGTTCTGATAATTCTGCATGCCAGCTTGATGACATAATAGAGCATGATTTCGATGATTTCATTTAACCTCAACAACATTTTTATCAAACTAATCAACCACTTACCATCCGGCGCTCTACTTCATCAGCTCTACTTCATCAGCAGAAACATCACATCAAAGATCCGTAGCACCCTCACCCGTATACTCTCAAAAAAAACTACCCCACCAACCAACCCAGATTTTTTGTCAATAGACGTTCACCATCACGACTTCTTCCAACAAACCACCCTAGACACACTAACACCCACGAATTTCTTCTTGACAACCTTTCTTTCTTTCTCTAAAATCGTTAGAACAATAATGAACCCCAAAGTGAACGCAACTCCTACGTCGACCAGCACTCATGTATCTTTACCTTTTCATTGTTTTTCTTACTGAAACTTTACAAAACCGCTCCATATAAAAATTCAAAAAACGGAGATGACGAACTACACGCTTCCACCAACTTACTAACAATATACAGCTTAAATATTTCAATTATGTTGAATTACTGCATGTACCCAATCGTTTCATCTCACCAAATGGAAAGCAATTCCCATCGCTCTTTACGACGAGACTCTTTTCCATTACATAAAAAAACTCCCCGATATATCACTGACCCTGTAGTAAACTCACAGTTATTAGAAGAATTCGTAATCAAAACTGACTATATTTTCATTGTGCACAGCAGTAATGAAAAGTTTGATCACGTCACTGAGTATGCTCTCAAAAACATCAAAATGTAGGAATCTTACTTAGGTCAGTTTGAAAGTTTTCGACTAGCCCTCTTTTTCCTCACTCCTAAGAACGCGGTAAAAAATACTCTCAAGAAAACAAAATTACTCACACGCACACTTTTTATTGTCTCGTACAAAGATACTTTCTTATCAATTCACCCCTCGGGAAACCCACATCGTCGATTAATGTCTATAAACTTTAAATACACTTCACCAAATCACCTAAACTTCACTTATTGTATTGAAAGTACTAATATGCGCGGCAACCTACGTAACTACGATTCGTCGGACAACTGTACTTGTTATGCACTAACACAAACATATTTCGCATTGAAGACTCCGGCCCCTTTATCATCCCACAGCCTGTAAAAAAACCACTGTTAGAAAATATCAACGAAACAAAATTCAATCACATACTTTACAGTTTAAACCAAAACACTAACTACAAGTTCCGAATTTGTAGTAACACCCAAAAAAAATGAGAGCATCACGGCATTTAAGCTTTTTGGCCAGTCTTGCGCACCAGAAAGAAAATCAGCATATAGCTAAGCTTACAATGCAATCATCTACTATGAAAACTAAGTTTCCCATTGGGTTTTTTGCTGACCCAGTTTCTAGGTTAAAATGAGTTTTTAAGTACTTATCAGTTGTGAATATTTACTAAAAATTTTTACGAGTGATAATTGTTGCATTTTTAGATTCAAAAAAGTTTTCTATAATTCAAGGAAGACCAAATAATTATGAGAAACAATTGTATGATTTTTACAATTAATAAAGCTAACTGATTGTAGTAAAATAATTTGTGAAATAAAATTCATTTAAATGAATCAATTAAAATATTTATAACGTAAATTTCTCCTACCTTGTTTTGAACTGATAAATGAGTTTAAAAAATATTGATATGACTCATTTTTCTATCTGTGCTGTTACATTCCAAGTCTCCAATTTGCATCGTGTATCACCAATTTTTATGAAAAAAATTTAGCAAGTTTCGCACGTAATAACAGTGAATAACAGGTTTCAAAATGACAAACTAACGGATATCAACTTCAAATAAATTTCACGCGTTTCAATCTTTCCTTTAACCCAGTTGGAAAAAGATTTTATTCTCAGATAATTGATTTAGCTTACTAAAGCCACCGCACAATCAACGCGTACAGGAAAGTTCCACTACACTTAAGCCGAACTAAAACATGAAATTTAAGAAATTTTCAAGAAAAATCTAAACAAGGATGAACTGTTTTTGAGAGAATTACTCAACCAAAGGAACAAAAGACAAATCACATAACACAAAAGAACGAAGAGGTTATGAACCAGTAAAGACTCTACTGAGAGCGACGATCACAAACAAACCCCACTAGCCCAACCCGCCAGTCGTTCGAAGGACATCCTGAGGATGTGCTTAGAACCAATTCACTTAGTTTTTACCAAGAGTGGCTCCAGGGTGAGGAACTCCTTAAAATATCCAAAACAAATAAAAAAACTTTTGCAAAAATCACAAATATGATCAAAACCTGATTTAAATTACTTAAAACTCAGATATGGGTACAATGTTAAGGTTTACCACTGCGAAAGAAACAAGCGGCAAAAGGGAGATGACAACTCGACAACAATACCATTTTGGAATTGGAAATACATTGATTTCGCTTGCCGCAGTCACAAGCCTCACAGGACGTAAATATGTCTCCAAAATTGCATCAAAAGTACTCATTGAATAAGAACAATGGCCAAGAGATACATGGCCCATAAACGTTACAAAAACTGCAGGAAAGTTTAAATTAAACCTGCACGGCACGGAAACGTGGAAAAAATTTCTCGACAATTTTGTAAGAGAACCTTCCATGCCTGCTGTCTTAAAGCAATCCTTGTGAAAATTGAGCAGAAAACTTTCGTTCAAAATATTAACTCATTGAGGAGTTAATATTTTACATTAAATCTTTCTGCTCATTTTTCCACAGGATTGCTTTAGGGTCTTGTACATTTGCAACTTTTGCTGAAAAAAAATGTCTACAGTTTTTTCTATGGCAGGGGTTAAAAGAGTATCTGTAAAGAGTATTTGGCCGGATGCTTAGCTTTTTTCAAGATCTCTTCGAAGCTTGTGTACTTTCGAAATTCGGTGAACTAACAAAAAAGAAAAATCTAAGACTTCTGGAGCTTTCATAGTTTAATGCCAATCCTAGTCTTACTCTAATATCTCGTTGTGTCAAAAAATCTAGGGTATACTGGTTTTGTTGCGAGGTTTAGAATCAGGAAGTAGAACTAAGGAAGAGCAAATGGAACTGGTGCTTAGTTAAATTCAGTCTTCTCTGGCTGAAACTATAAATAAGTTCAGCCTTCAGTTGTTTTTTGTAAGTTTGAGTCAAGGATCATGATTGGTTAGCTTTAAGTATTTTACAGAGTTTGTCTGGAAAACAATTGGTTTCAAATAATACTTATTTTGATTGAATCCTGTTCCAACCGTCCGGGGTTTAGAGAAAACCCATACGGAATCTCGAGAAAACCGTTGCGGGGTTAAGAGTGTTGTGGAAAAGTCGACTTGCAGAGAGAAAAGAAAAACAGTTCCTCATGAAGAGGTGAAAGATAGCTTGCTTTTGTCTTTGAAATGGTATGAGTGATAAGGGGTTCTGTTGCACATTATTTTTGTGATTCATTGGTGTTGAACCTAAAAAATCCGATGGAATATCAGCAGTTTTTTGTTGAGATGTTATACTTGTAGACGGGGGTGGGGGGGGGGGGTAAGTTGGGTTGTATGACTTAAAAAATCAAGGGGATTTGATGTGGGTTTTAATTGAATCCTTTTGAATTTTGAATTGAAAGTTATAGACCTAGTTCAGATTTGAGTTCTGTCGGCTAATAATAGCAGTGGTGTGGGATAAAAAGTGAGGTGATTTCGCGGGATATAATCGGTTGTTAATCCGCAATTATTTTTGAGATATGGGACTCGGAAATAAATTTTTTAAGAAGTCTTTTTTGATCTTTCTGCTCATTTTCCCACAGGATTGCTTTAGGGTCTTGTACATTTGCAATTTTTGCGTCAGACAAATGTACTTATTATGCACTAACGCAAACATGGTGCTCATTGCAGACTCCAGCCCCTTTATCATCCCACAGCCTGTAAAAAAACTACTGTTAGAAAATATCAACGAAACAAAATTTAATCACATACTTTACAGTTTAAACCAAAACACTAACTACGAGTTCCGAATTTTAGTAACACCCAAAAAAGTTGAGAGCATCACGGCATTTGAGTTTTTTGGCCAGTCTTGCGCACCAGAAAGAAAATCATCATATAGCTAAGCTTACAAAGCAATCATCTACTATGAACACTAAATTTCCCATTGGGTTTTTGGCTGACCCAGGTTCTAGGTTAAAATGAGTTTTTAAATCACTTATCAGTTGTGAATATTTACTGACCATTTTTACGAGTAAGTATTGTCGCTTTTTTGGATTCAAAATTTTTTTTATGAATCAAGGAAAACCAAATAATTATGAAAAACAATTGTGTGACTTATACAATTAATAATGCTAACTGATTGCAGTAAAACTACTTGTGAAATAAAATTCATTTAAATAAATCAATTAAAATATTTATAACGTAAATTTCTCATACTCTGTTTTGAATTGATAAATGAGTAAAAAAATTATTGATATGACTCATTTTTCTATCTGTGCTGTTATATTCCAAAACTCAAATTTGCATCGTGAATCACTAACCTTAAAAAAAAAAAATTAGCAAATTTCGCACATAATAATAGTGAATAACAGGTTTCAAAATGACAAACTAACGGATATCAACTTCAAATAATTTTCACGCGTTTCAAACTTTCCTTTAACCCAGTTTGAAAAAGATTTTAATCTCAGATAATTAATTTAGCTTACTAACGCCACCGCACAATCAACGCGTACAGGAAAGTTCCACTACACTTAAGCCGAACTAAAACATGAAATTTAAGAAATTGTCAGAAAACTCTAAACAAAGATGAACTGTTTTTGAGAGAATTACACAACCAAAGGAACAAAAGACAAATCACGTAACACAAAAGAACGAAAAGGTTATAAACCAGTAAAGACTCTACCGAGTGACGATCACAAATGTACCCCACTAGCCCAACCCGCCAGTCGTTCGAAGGATATCCTGAGGATGTGCTTAGAACCAACTCACTTAGTTTTTACCAAGAGTGGCTCCAGGGTGAGGAACTCTTTAAAATATCCAAAACAAATAAAAAAATTTATGCAAAAATAACAATTATGATCAAAATCCGATTTAAATTACTTAAAACTCAGATATGGATACAATGTTAAGGTTTATCACTGCGAAAGAAACAAGCGGCAAAAGGGAGATGACAACTCGACAAAAATACCACTTTGGAATTGGAAATACATTGATTTCGCTTGCCGCAGTCACAAACCTTACAGGACGTAAATATGTACTCATTGAATGAGAACAATGGCTAAGAGACACATAGCCCGTAAACGTTACAAAAACTGCAGAAAAGTTTAAATAAAACCTGCACGGCACGGAAATGTTGAAAAAAATTCTCGACAATTTTGTCAGAGAACCTTCCATGCCTGCTGTCTTAAAGCAATCCTCGTGAAAAATGAGCAAAAAACTTTCTTTCAAATGTTAAATCCTCGAGGAGTTAATATTTTACATGAAATCTTTCGGCTCATTTTCCCAGAGGATTGCTTTAGGGTCTTGTACATTTGCAACTTCTGCTGAAAAAAATGTCTACAGTTTTTTTATGGCAGGGTTTAAAATTGTATCTGCAAGGAGTATTTGGCCGGATGGTTAGTTTTTTTTCAAGATCTCTTCGAAGCTTGTGTACTTTCGAAAATCTGTGAACTAACAAAAAAAAATTTGAAAACTTCTGGAACTTTCTTAGTTTAATGCCAATTCTAGTTTTACTCTAATATCTCGTAGTGTCAAAAAATCTAGGGTATGATGGTATTGTTGCGAGGTTAAAATCAAGAAGTAGAACTGAGGAAGAGCAAATGGAACTGGTGCTTAGTAAAAATCAGTCTTCTCTGGCTGAAACTATAAATAGTTTCAGCCTTAAAATTTTTTGTAAGCTCGAGTCAAGGATCATGATTGGTTAGCTTTAAGTATTTTACAGAGTTTATCAAGAAAACAATTGGATTCAAATAATACATGTTTTGATTAGGTTCCAACCTTCCGGGGTTTAGAGAAAACCCATACGGAATCTAGAGAAAACCCATCCGGGGTTAAGAGCGTTGTGGAAACGTCCACTTGCATAGAGAAAAGAAAAACAGTTCCTCATGAAGAGGGAATAGATTGCTTGCTTTTGTCTTTGAAATGGTATGTGTGATATGGGGTTCCATTGCACATTATTTTTGTGATTGATTGGTGTTGAACCTAAAAAATGCGATGGAATATCAGCAGTATTTTGTTGAGATGTTTTACCTGTAGACGGGGGTGGGATGGGGGTAAGTTGGGTTGTATGACTTCTAGGGGGTTTAATCTAGGGGGTTTATTGTGGGTGATGAATTAAATTGAATCCTTTTGCATTTTGAATTGAAAGTTATAGACCTAGTTCAAATGTGAGTTCTGTCGGCTATTAATAGCAGTGGTATGGGATAAAGAGTGAGGTGATTTCGCGTGATATAATTGGTCGTTAATCCGCAAGTTTTTTTGAGATATAGGACTCGTAATAAATTTTTAAAAAAGTCTTTTTTGATCTTTCTGCTCATTTTCCCAGAGTATTGCTTTAGGGTCTGCTGAAAAAAATGTCTACAGTTGTTTCTATGGCAGGGGTTAAAAGAGTATCTGTAAAGAGTTTTTGGCCGGATGCTTAGTTTTTTTCAAGATCTCTTCGAAGCTTGTGTACTTTCGAATTTCTGTGAATTAACAAAAAGAAAATTCGAAAACTTCTGGAAATTTCTTAGTTTAATGCCAATCCTAGTCTTACTCTAATATCTCGTAGTGTCAAAAAATCTAGGGTATACTGGTTGTTTTGTTGCGAGGTTCAGAATCAAGAAGTAGAACTAAGGAAGAGCAAATGGAACTGGTGCTTAGTTATATTCAGTCTTCTCTGGCTGAAACTATAAATAATTTCAGCCTTCAGTTGTTTTTTGTAAGTTTGAGTCAAGGATCATGATTGGTTAGCTTTAAGTATTTTACAGAGTTTGTCAGGAAAACAATTGGTTTCAAATAATACTTGTTTTGATTGAATCCTGTTCCAACCGTCCGGGGTTTAGAGAAAACCCATATGGAATCTAGAGAAAACCGTTCCGGGGTTAAGAGCATTGTGGAAAAGTCGACTTGCAGAGAGAAAAGAAATTCGGTTCCTCATGAAGAGGTAAAAGGTTGCTTGCGTTTGTCTTTGAAATGGTATGAGTGATATGGGGTTCTGTTGCACATTATTTTTGTGATTCATTGGTGTTGAACCTAAAAAATCCGATGGAATATCAGCAGTATTTTGCTGAGATGTTATACTTGTAGACGGGGGTGGGGGGGGGGGTAAGTTGGGTTTTATGATTAAAAATTCTAGGGGGTTTGATGTGGGTATGAATTAAATTGAATCCTTTTGAATTTTGAATTGAAAGTTATAGACCTAGTTCAGATTTGAGTTCTGTCGGCTAATAATAGCAGTGGTGTGGGATAAAAAGTGAGGTGATTTCGCGGGATATAATCGGTCGTTAATCCGCAATTATTTCTGAGATATAGGCTCGGAAATAAATTTTTTGAAAAGTCTTTTTTGATCTTTCTGCTCATTTTCCCACAGGATTGCTTTAGGGTCTTGTACATTTGCAATTTTTGCTGAAAAAAATGTCTACAGTTTTTTCTATGGCAGGGGTTAAAAGAGTTTCTGTAAAGAGTTTTTGGCCGGATGCTTAGTTTTTTTTCAAGATCTCTTCGAAGCTTGTGTACTTTCGAAATTCTGTGAACTAACAAAAAAGAAAATTCGAAAACTTCTGGAAATTTCTTAGTTTAATGCCAATCCTAGTCTTACTCTAACATCTCGTAATGTCAAAAAATCTAGGGTATACTGGTATTGTTGCGAGGTTTAGAATCAAGAAGTGGTATGAGTGATTTGGGGTTCCGTTGCGCATTATTTTTGTGATTCATTGGTGTTGAACCTAAAAAATCCGAAGGAATATCAGCAGTTTTTTGTTGGGATGTTATACCTGTAGGCGGGGGTAGTGGGTGGGTTCAAATTGGGTTGTATGACTTTAAAAAAATCTAGGGGATTTGATTTGGGTGATGAATTAAATTGAGTCCTTTTGAATTTTGAATTGAAATCTGGGTGTTGTAACGTTTCTCTTTCGCTGTGGAAGAATTATTTGTCTGTCAATGGTGGTAGTTGGGTTTTGATTTTGACTTCGAAGTGATGTTCGGTTTAGATCTAGCTGTAATGATGGATAGATGTTATATAATGGTTTGTACTGTGGTTCACTTAGAGGTGCATGTTGATGAGCTGGTTTCAATGGCTCTATTTTGGCTCAAGGCAACATGTTTTTCTTCAAAAATACATGGGTTTTCTACATAAGATAATTGGAGTTGATTTGATTGACCTGTTGTGCGTCTAACTAGGAATTTTGGTGTTTGGTGGAAATTCTTTTATCGCGGTTGGGTCAGTATTTTTGATTTCTAATTTTTTTTTGGTCACGGTTTGATGAAAGTTTATGTTCTTGATGGTTTTCTTCGACAAATGTTATTAAAAAAAACTATTGCTAGTGTGTTCACAATTATGGTCGATTAATGTCTATAAGCTTTCAATACACTTCACCAAATCGCCTAAACTTCACTTATTGTATTGAAAAAACTAATATGCGCGGCAACCTAGTAACTACGATTCGTCAGACAAATGTACTTATTATGCACTAACGCAAACATGGTGCTCATTGCAGACTCCAGCCCCTTTATCATCCCACAGCCTGTAAAAAAACTACTGTTAGAAAATATCAACGAAAAAAATTTTAATCACATACTTTACAGTTTAAACCAAAGCACTAACTACGAGTTCCGAATTTTAGTAACACCCAAAAAAGTTGAGAGCATCACGGCATTTGAGTTTTTTGGCCAGTCTTGCGCACCAGAAAGAAAATCAGCATATAGCTAAGCTTACAAAGCAATCATCTACTATGAACACTAAATTTCCCATTGGGTTTTTGGCTGACCCAGGTTCTAGGTTAAAATGAGTTTTTAAATCACTTATCAGTTGTGAATATTTACTGACCATTTTACGAGTAAGTATTGTCGCTTTTTTGGATTCAAAATTTTTTTTATGAATCAAGGAAAACCAAATAATTATGAAAAACAATTGTGTGACTTATACAATTAATAATGCTAACTGATTGCAGTAAAACTACTTGTGAAATAAAATTCATTTAAATAAATCAATTAAAATATTTATAACGTAAATTTCTCATACTCTGTTTTGAATTGATAAATGAGTAAAAAAATTATTGATATGACTCATTTTTCTATCTGTGCTGTTATATTCCAACACTCAAATTTGCATCGTGAATCACTAACCTTAATAAAAAAAAATAGCAAATTTCGCACATAATAATAGTGAATAACAGGTTTCAAAATGACAAACTAACGGATATCAACTTCAAATAATTTTCACGCGTTTCAAACTTTCCTTTAACCCAGTTGGAAAAAGATTTTAATCTCAGATAATTAATTTAGCTTACTAACGCCACCGCACAATCAACGCGTACAGGAAAGTTCCACTACACTTAAGCCGAACTAAAACATGAAATTTAAGAAAGTGTCAGAAAATTCTAAACAAAGATGAACTGTTTTTGAGAGAATTACACAACCAAAGGAACAAAAGACAAATCACGTAACACAAAAGAACGAAAAGGTTATAAACCAGTAAAGACTCTACCGAGTGACGATCACAAATGTACCCCACTAGCCCAACCCGCCAGTCGTTCGAAGGACATCCTGAGGATGTGCTTAGAACCAACTCACTTAGTTTTTACCAAGAGTGGCTCCAGGGTGAGGAACTCTTTAAAATATCCAAAACAAATAAAAAAATTTATGCAAAAATAACAATTATGATCAAAATCCGATTTAAATTACTTAAAACCCAGATATGGGTACAATGTTAAGGTTTATCACTGCGAAAGAAACAAGCGGCAAAAGGGAGATGACAACTCGACAAAAATACCACTTTGGAATTGGAAATACATTGATTTCGCTTGCCGCAGTCACAAACCTTACAGGACGTAAATATGTACTCATTGAATAAGAACAATGGCCAAGAGACACATGGCCCGTAAACGTTACAAAAACTGCAGGAAAGTTTAAATAAAACCTGCACGGCACGGAAACGTGGAAAAAATTTCTCGACAATTTTGTAAGAGAACCTTCCATGCCTGCTGTCTTAAAGCAATCCTTGTGAAAATTGAGCAGAAAACTTTCGCTCAAAATATTAACTCATTGAGGAGTTAATATTTCACATGAAATCTTTCGGCTCATTTTCCCAGATGATTGCTTTAGGGTCTTGTACATTTGCAATTTTTGCTGAAAAAAATGTCTACAGTTTTTTTATGGCAGGTTTTAAAATTGTATCTGTAAGGAGTATTTGGCCGGATGGTTAGTTTTTTTTCAAGGTCTCTTCGAAGCTTGTGTACTTTCGAAATTCTGTGAACTAACAAAAAAGAAAATTTGAAAACTTCTGGAACTTTCTTAGTTTAATGCCAATTCTAGTTTTACTCTAATATCTCGTAGTGTCAAGAAATCAAGGGTATGATGGTATTGTTGCGAGGTTAAAATCAAGAAGTAGAACTGAGAAAGAGCAAATGGAACTGGTGCTTAGTAAAAATCAGTCTTCTCTGGCTGAAACTATAAATAGTTTCAGCCTTAAAATTTTTTGTAAGCTCGAGTCAAGGATCATGATTGTTAGCTTTAGGTATTTTACAGAGTTTATCAAGAAAACAATTGGATTCAAATAATACTTGTTTTGATTAGGTTCCAACTTTCCGGGGTTTAGAGAACACCCATACGGAATCTAGAGAAAACCCATCCGGGGTTAAGAGCGTTGTGGAAAAGTCCACTTGCAGAGAGAAAAGAAAAACAGTTCCTCATGAAGAGGGAATAGATTGCTTGCTTTTGTCTTTGAAATGGTATGTGTGATATGGGGTTCCATTGCACATTATTTTTGTGATTGATTGGTGTTGAACCTAAAAAATGCGATGGAATATCAGCAGTATTTTGTTGAGATGTTTTAACTGTAGACGGGGGTGGGATGAGGGTAAGTTGGGTTGTATGACTTCTAGGGGGTTTAATCTAGGGGGTTTATTGTGGGTGATGAATTAAATTGAATCCTTTTGAATTTTGAATTGAAAGTTATAGACCTAGTTCAAATTTGAGTTCTGTCGGCTATTAATAGCAGTGGTATGGGATAAAGAGTGAGGTGATTTCGCGTGATATAATTGGTCGTTAATCCGCAATTTTTTTGAGATATAGGGCTCGTAATAAATTTTTAAAAAAGTCTTTTTTGATCTTTCTGCTCATTTTCCCAGAGTATTGCTTTAGGGTCTTGTACATTTGCAACTTTTGCTGAACAAAATGTCTTCAGTTGTTTCTATGGCAGGGGTTAAAAGAGTATCTGTAAAGAGTTTTTGGCCGGATGCTTAGTTTTTTTCAAGATCTCTTCGAAGCTTGTGTACTTTCGAATTTCTGTGAACTAACAAAAAAGAAAATTCGAAAACTTCTGGAACTTTCTTAGTTTAATGCCAATTCTAGTTTTACTCTAATATCTCGTAGTGTCAAAAAATCTAGGGTATGATGGTATTGTTGCGAGGTTAAAATCAAGAAGTAGAACTGAGGAAGAGCAAATGGAACTGGTGCTTAGTAAAAATCAGTCTTCTCTGGCTGAAACTATAAATGGTTTCAGCCTTAAAATTTTTTGTTCCAAAACTGTAAACTTTTCGTCTTTAGTTTGTGATTGCATGAAAACATCATCTAAATATGTGATTGCATTTTTCTTGAGTAATAGTGGTCTAAAAATTTTACTCATGAAAGCTGAAAAAGCTGCTGGTCCTATGAATATTCCATAGAATAATTGGTTGAATTCGTATTGTTGATTTCCAATAACAAATTGTGTTAATCGTCGTGATTGTTCATCTAGTGGCATTTGATTGTAAGCACTATTCATATCTGCGGTTGTGAAGTATTTACCATTTATCTTTGTTCAGATAACTTGTATTGGTTCAATGGGCCAATTGCATTTTGACTCGTCGATTAGTGAATTGAGATATCTATTGTCTAAAACTGTTTTTAGTGATTCGCCTTTTGCTAGAATGATAACAGGGTTGATGAAGTCTTTATCTTTTGGTTGTTTGTCTTTATTTACTGGTAATATAATATATTTACTGGTGGTATTGTTCTAATATACCAAGTAATCTAATTACCTTGTCGTGTAAGTGAGTCGGTACTTTACTTGCTCTTTGTTTTTTGAAAACTGCGTCAGGTTTTAATGGAAGGTGTAGTGATGAACTAATTTTTCCAACGTCAAATTTTGATGTTGCGTAGACTGTTGAATTTTTTATCAGTTGTTTTGCTAACTTGTCAAATTCATCTTGCGTTATTTGTGAGTGTTGAAAATTAAACATTGTTAAAAATTTTTGTTGTTCTTCTGTATAATTTGTTAAATTGAATGTCGGTTTAAAATATGGTGTTTTTGTGATATATTCGGTATTTCTTTTTTCATTACTTAATTTTTTGATGGATAATTCTTCGTTAAGATTTGTTGATTGACAACTATCTAATAGTTGTAATATATTATTAACTCGATATGCTACTTCATTTATAGGTGAAGTTGTAGCATTAGTTTCACAATATCCTAATAGTCCTAAGGGTAATGTTATTTGATATGGTGTATTATCATACACGTGGAGTGAAATAATATCAGAATTTGTGTTTTTCAAGTATTTTATGGATGAGATTGTAATTTTGAAAAATTTGTGAATGGGTTTAAATTCGAAATCTGACATGAAAAGTTGTTGTTTTTTTTACTTTTGTCATATTGATGAACTTGTTTTATTGAAAAATTATATACGTTTCCTGATAGTGGTTTCAAGTGTTTCCGTTCTTGATTATAAATGGGGTAAAATTTTGAGAAAAATGGTGGCTGTTTGTTCAATCTTTGAAAGAATGTTAAGGCTGTGTTTTTCGTTTTTGTATATTTATCTTTGATATGGATTTTACTATATAAGATGTTTATTGTGGGTATATGTTTTTTATAAACGGTATGCCAATGATATTGTGCTTATTATCAGTAATATAAAATGTTTGTTTGAATGGCTTGTTCAAAATCTTGTTTTGTTCCATTGTTCTTGTGGGAACAAGGAATAGTTGGATTTTTCCATAATTTACTAAAGTTGATCCTTGTGCTGATGCTAATTTACAAGATGTTTCAAGAGGTGTTAAATTTGGATGCAGTGTTTTGATTTCATTCCATGTGGGAATATTAATAATATTTGATTCTGCTCCTGAGTCGATTAAAAAATCAATTTCAAGATCTGGTGGTTGAAATTCTTTACTTCTTGGGCTCTCTAAGAGAAATGGTATTGTCCAAATTTTTTCTCTCGGTTGTTCTTTTTGTATGTTTTGATAAATATGTTTTGTGTTTGAGCATTGTATTTCGTCTTTTGTATCAGGTTTAATTACAGTGTTAATTTCGTTTACTTCTTGTGTAGTTTGTGTATTATTATTAATGGGTCCAATGTAATAATTATGAACAAGTTCTAATTGATTTTCGTTTATGTGTGAACTAAAGGGTTGTTCATATATGATAGGTTCATAGTCGTTTTTGACTGTTATCATAATTACTGAGAAAGTATTATCTGTATCACTTTCAGTATCTGTTGATTCACAATTAATGTGAATTAATTGTAATTCATTATTTTCTGTGTTATCAATACCTGGGGTGTCTGAAGTTGTTTCCTCATTTGTTTGCACTTGGTAGATGTGTCTTTGATGCTTTGGTGTGTTACTTCTGTATCGATGTTTAGAATCGGGGTAACGGTTTTTATTCCTACAGGGTGACTGGGAATAGTTTCTGTATCTATTGCTGTAGCTTGAGTTTCGTTTTTGTGAATTGTTTTGTGATCTGTTATGATAGTTAGCATTTGATCTTTGATAATTTGATCTATTATATGAATTATTCCTTGATCTGTAGTTTGGATAGTTCTGATTTCGATTTTTGGAGTAACTTCTATTCCTATTGTTTGAATAGTTTCTTTTTCTGTTGTATGATGAATTTCGTGATCTATTGTTGGAATAGTGTCTATTCCTTGGGTTTGAATGAGAACTGGATGCAGAAATAAATTCTGTTGTGTTTGAAGTCGATCGTGAAAAGTTGTTTCTCTTTTGGTTATTTTGACTATTCGATCGACTATATTGATTTTGTGAGAAATTTCGTGAATTTCTTTGTTCTGGCGATCTACCTCTATAACTGGAGTTATATGGTGATTGATTTCTTGAATAATTTGAGTTGGCTGGAAGTGGTTTTCCAGAGCTATTATTACTGTATATATTCTTGTTTGTTAGGTTTTGATCTTTTTTCATATATTGATAGAATGACGTATTTGGTTCTTTGTGCTTTTGAGGTTTATTCTGATTTTCTTTTTGTTTTTGTCTACATTCGACAATACTGTGTCCGTATCGTCGGCAATAATTACATCATTTCTTGAAAGATGGTTTGCCTTTAAAATTTGGGTTCTTTTCATTGTTGTTTAATATTTCAGTGATTTTTTCAATCAGGTCTGTATCTGATCCTTGTATGTTATTTATATGTGTAGTATTTGTTTCAATTCGATTAACATACTGTAGTTTCATATTTTTTGTTTCTTCAAGTTTCATTGTGATTTCTGCTTGTTCTAGTTTATCTACTAATTTTCTAAAGTCTAAATCTGGTTCTCGAATTGAGGAAGGATGAGATGCTCTCTTTTTTATAGCTATTTTCCTTAATTGAGGTGTTAAGGTCATCATTAAAACTTCTGTCATTTTTGTGTTTTTGTAATCATGTGTATTGAGTGAATATCCTTTTCGAACTAGTGTTTTGATTCAAACTGCTAATTGTTTAATTGTTTCATTTGGTAATCTGCGAATTTCGTTGCATAAAACTCTTTGATGTTGCTTGTTTCTTTCAGAGTCAAACATTTTTGAAAATTCTTGTGCGAATCTTTTCCAATCTGATTTTATGTCTATGGGTAGTATTGAAAACCATTTTTGGGCTGCGCCATCTAGTGTTGTTTGTATTAACGCTGTGCGTCTATGTATCCAATTTTGATGGAGCGGTGTATTAATTGGTTCGGGTCCTATATTTAAAATTAAATTTGCTGTGACTGCATTTAAATAATCGTCTACTGTACCTGTGAATACCATTCATGGTTTAATGGATGTTATTGACGATCTTCCCATTAGGTATGGATTCATAGTCATCTGTAGTGATTCTGCGGCATTTGGCATTTGTGAGAAGTTTGTAAGTTGATTTTTTGTTATTTCATGTTGCTGGAGGTAGTATGGTAGCGGTATTTCATTTTGCATTTGAATTGGTTGGTAAGAATGCATAGACATTGGGTTTTGTGGTTGTATAGATTGAAAAGGTTGTGCGTTTATTGGATTTTGTATATGCATTGGTTGTTGATTTTGCATATCTGTTGGGTTCTGTGGGTAAATCTTCATATTTTGGGATGATTGAGATTGTCGCGGCCTTTGTGTGCGATATTCTTGAGTATATGGTGCAAAAATATCTGGTTGATAGTAATCATCATCATCAGATGATAAGTAATTTGTGTTATAAGGTGTTTGTTGTTTATTCCTATTTTGTTGAAAAAATGGGTAATTTTCACTATAATCCTGTGGAGGGTGTGGATTTTCTTGGAAATTTACTGAATTGGTCGATGTATTTGGAAGATTCCAATAGTGTGAACATACTTGGTTTAAATGTTGCGTATTTTTTTTGGGGGGGGGGGTGTTGATTTGTTTTTGATTGATGTACTTAATTATAATTGTGTTCTGCAAAAGTGTTTCTTGTGAAGGTTTTTCGTGTTCTTGACGGTTTTGTCATTGGTCTATACGTCTGATATCCCATATGTAAATATTTTGGGGCAACCGAAGGTTTAACGGTCGATTGTAAGGTTATTTGTGGTAGTGATGTTTTTGTTTTTTTGGTGTTGTGAGATTTGGACGTATTGGTGAAATACTTTGTTGTGTTGTTGTTACTGTTGTTTGAACTTTTTCTTCATTTATGAAGTGTGATGGTGTTTGAAAATCTTGCTGTGTAAGATTTCTAGTTCCATTTAGGTTTTCATTATGTATAACTGTTGAATTTAAGCTGTTATTTCGTGTATCAGGTAAAAATGTATTATAATTTAATGGTGTTGCGTCGATCGTTAATGGTGTTACTTTTACATAATCTTTGTGAAAAGATATTATACTTATTGCTTGACTTGAGATATCCGCTGGAAAATTTAAAAATGCTGGATGAGACCATTCAGGGTCCCAAACGTAATCTGATTGATCTGCAATGACAGTGTCATCATTGGTACTTTGGGGTTTAAATGTTTTTCTTGCTTGTTCAATTTAATCGATATTATGTGTAAAATAATCAATTGTAAACCATGCTAGTATCTTTTGTAAATCATGTTTAGTGTTTTGTGAGACATCATTATTGGTGAAATTTTCACGGATTATGTTTAAAAATGTTGAACATGCGATTATTTCATTTCATACTTTTGTATGTTTGGATGTTTGGACTGGTGATGTATTTTGAGCTTCTGTTTTTTCTAATAAAGATATATAACTATATATTATTGCAAAAACTTCGTTGGTGAATATTGAGTTTGCTCTCTGTGAGTTTTGATATTTTGATATATTCTGTGAATACTTTTGAAAGTTCTAGGTCAATATCGTCTGTTTGGATAACATATTTACCATGAAGTGTTCGTGGTGTGCTAATTTCTATGGTGTAGGTTCCGTATTGTTGTGTTAGGCTACATATGTCTTTCAAATAATGTTCGATAATTTGTCTTTTGATTTTTATATCTGGGAATTCTGATTTGCATGGACTGATTCCTGGTTCAAACAATTTTTGCGAGTAAATTTTTGCAAAATCGTGTTTGCCCTCTATCACTGAGTGAATTTATAACAAAGGGAAAAACTGCTTCTTCATCTGGACTTTCGTCACTCTGAGTGTTGCTCATTTTTTCGTTTGATGACTGTTAATATATAATTATCAATATGTCTAATTAGTTGATTCCTTGATTCCAATTGTATAGATGTACTGGTTTGTGTTTATATTGCTTTTTTATTCTTCTTTTTCCTCTTTTTGATGAGTTTGAAGTTGTTTCTGAATCGGGAAAAACATAACAGATCATGGATGGGGCAATTTTTGTTTACTGATTCTTTTAATTTGAATAGTGCGTCTAGACTACTAACTTCTGATTTGGAGAATGCATTTCTATTCTTTGAAAACCATTTTCGTGTTATCTGTCTTTGTTTACTTATAATTTTTCTTTTTATTGTTTGTCATTTTGTTCGGATGTATCCAACTGTTTGTGTATGCGGGGTTATTACAAGATCATATTTTTGGTTGTCTCTTTCACAATTGTGTAGTACGATTGTTTGTTTATTTCCGAAATTTTTTAATGACATAAGGTTTAGGATGAGGGATGCAAAAAGTTGTTAGTGATTTTTAATTTTCCTAGACTTTTAGTCCTTACGATTTTTTGGTTAGCTTAACCTGGGTCTTTTTTTGTTCAGGATTGGCGAGAAAAGTTTATCGATTCCGAAGAATGGTTTTTTACTTTCTCGTGGCTGGTCTAAGTTAAGGTGTTAATTTACTTATTCTTACTTAGGGGTAGTGATTGTGACAAGGGTTGGTGAATAGTAAATCGATCCACAAGGTTCAGTTTAAGATTTATCCTGGGTCAGGTAAGAGGGGGATTCAAGTGAAGGATGAATAACTGGAGTTTTTCACTGTTTAGCCTAATTTGAATGGTCAGTGTGATTAAAAAATTTCTATTAGTCCTGGGTCTTTTGGAAAGGTTGGGTAGTGAATCGACGTTTGAGGTCGTTAGACACTTGGTAAGTGGATGGGGGAGAACAAAATTGTTCTTTTTGATCCAAGGATAAGCCCTGATGATCAGAATTTAAAATTTATAAGATAGAAAATTTATTTAGATCCAAGGAAAGCCTTGATGATCTGGTTTAAGATTAAATAAAATTAAGTTTAAAATGATTTAAATTTATTTGGTTAAAGATTTTAGTTTTTGATGATATTAGTTAATTTATGATTGCTGTTATCTTTAGGTGATCAAGATGGAACAACAGGATGATTTATTTATACTAACAATTTATTGTCATGCTACTAAATTTTATTTTTTGTTTTCAATAAATATTTTTCAAATATGTTTTATATAGTACTGCAGAATTTGAGGGAACGATTTGAGATCTTTTTATCAATCTTTATTGTACAATAGTAATTTTATCTAACGCCTGGATTAATCATTGAAGATTTCCTTCAAGGATTTTATGTTTGCAAATGAAAATCTAAATTCCTTGCTAAAAAGATTCTAAATATAAAAGTTTGTGTTGGCTTTTGCCGTTTCTATGTAGTTTCTATGTAGTCTTATACCGTCTCTTGTCCGAGGTCTTTTTCCAATACCGGGTAGTTCTCGTATTGTGCGGAATAGCGGCTCTGATCTATTGTGTCGCAGAGACATTTCAATTAAGTTATTGTCGTGTAACATTTTGAAAACGTTTTGTCTATTTTCTAATCTGTATTGGTTTAATTCTAAGCTATTAAGGTCTTTATTCGAGACTTATGGTCGCACCAGATGAATTAGGTCCTTGAGGTTAACTCATAGAGTAAATTCGGATAGGGTACACCGTCTGCTCGTCACGCTATCTTATTTTCGGCCGGATAGATTCGTGCAACTTCTTAGTCTAATACCGCTCCTAATCTTACTCTTACATCTACTAGTCTCAGGGTGTTTAGCTAGTCTCTGCTAGGCTCAATAGATCTTGAGTATACTGGATTATTGCGACTGCTGAAGTTCTCTTGGAGATGTAACTAATTTCTAAGTTAAATTCAAATCTCTCTGGTGCCGAAATTACAAGTAATTTCAGCACTTACAAATAAGTGGGTTGTTAGTTTGATGGAATATGATTGGTTAATATTAAATATTTTACAGTGGTAAAATATCTAATTTATTCAATAATAAAATGTAGTTTAGATCAGGTTCCATGAGACTGAAAAGAAAAAATTTTCTCCTCTGTTTTTCAGATGTCATTTTGTGACTTATTGGGTACTGTTTGAAAATAAACCCGAATTATTTGGTTTCAGGAGTTCAATTTTTGGGCTGGGCATTCAAGAGAAACGAACGAAACTGAAGCATATAGTTGTGTTTTGAAAAGCGTTGTCAAGCCAGATTGTCCGCGCAGCCGGACAAAAGAGTCAAATGTTTTTGTGGATAGAAGTTTGTATCGATAGCAAACGCATGTTCTTTTTACTCTCTCCGTTCACAGAAGGAACATAGATATTGTGAACATGGGTTTCGTGGCTGCAGTGTCTACAACATAAATTCAGCTAGCTCAGCTATTTGCAATTGTTTCACATCGCTCATCATCAGAGTGTAGATGTGTCTCTTCATATCAGATCCAGTACAGTCTTGGTCATTTTTCTGATAGTTTTCAATATAACAAGAGTCCAGCTGGTCATCGGAGCTCGATTTTTATTTTCCATTTTTGTTTTTTATACCGCAATTTTGTGCTCTATACGTTCCCGGGTTGACCGAAAAGGTTTATCATACAATTCTCAAAAATGGGAAATTTCTTGTCATACAATTCATACGTACAAAAAAATCTATGAAATCTCTGTAATAAACATTTTCCCATAAATGGAAATTGTATGACTAACGTTTTAGCCATAAATGTAAACTGTATGACTAAAAATTTGTCATTTACGAGAATTGTATGACAAAGAGTTTTCGGCAATTTTTTTTCAAATGCGGCCCAAATTACATTAAAACCATCTAAAAAGCCGTGTAATCTCCAAACAGAGAAGAAAAGCTGAGAAATTTTTTTTTTTTTTGAAGTTACAACCTCAATTTCTTAATTTTCTGCAGGAAAACTTCACAACTCTTTAGATAGCAGCAGGGTCCTAATCTGATCCTAAGGGGATAATACTGGAGAGGGGATTGCCTCAAAAAAATTTACCAGAACTTTCATTTTTTTTATAAAAAAACCTTCTCCGGGAACTATCCCCGGCAAACATAATCTGACTTATAAAGGTCAGATTTATGCTGCTTTCCGTCTAAACATCAACTGATGCATTTGCAGAGATACAAAGAATTTTGTTTTCATTGCAATTAGTGGCAAAAATGTTGAGGTTGCACAGTGTAGGATTGGTGACCCTTACAATTTGTTTGCCAAACTCAGACTTTGGCTGAGAGTTTTACCTTGAGAAAAGCATGCAGTGTAGTGAAGGTTACTGAGTAGTACGTAGCTCGGTATTGACGAATCAATAAGATAAGTAGAAAAGTAAGCAAACAGTTAAGTCCAAAATAAGTTTGAATCTCCAAAGATATAGTCCCTCCAATTGCTGATAACTCAGAGGAGAAAGTTAAGACAACCCCCCCCCCCAGATGGATACTACCGGGGCTAGCTTTATGGAACTCCTAGGGCGGATACTAGAGATGATTTGACCCGGGCATGCAAAAAGACACCTCAGACACCCCGCCCTTGAGTGATAACGGTTCCCGGAAGTGCAAATAGCCCTGTCAGAGTTCGGAAACTAGCGGTTGGAATGGAACCAAAAAAGAGTATCTTATGGAGCTACTTGAGAGAAGCCTAAATTTAGAACCCCAGACCCCCTGGACCCCTACTTCCTGTGCAAATAGTCCCCACCCCGACATCCGGGAGTCGTTTCTCGGCCCCCACTGAACGCAGGATGGTAGAATTGTGAGATATCATAGGTAGTGTTATCATGTGTTGCGACATCATGTGTTATAATTTGAGCCAAATCCAGCGGTTGAACCGGAAGTTATCAGCACTTTGGAAAACCACCCCATAAACCGGAAATAGGCAATTTGCGCGAAATAATGAGCAGGGGTATATTGATTTTACGGCGGCATTAGACACTACAACTTATCTCCGAAGAAGTACCTCTCCTGTTTAAAACCCCTCCGATGGCTCATTCCGGTGTTAATAACCTTTTCCCGGGAGGAGTGATAATGGACAATATAAATGAGGTAACTTGGGAAGTATTAACGGGATATGGATAAACTTGGTGGGTAGGACCCCTATGGGATTGTAAACCTGAATGTGAAAAAAAAACCCCGAGTGACCCCGGAGTGACATTTAAATGACCTTTGGGCGATTAGGACTAAAATTGCATGGAAAACCCTGGGATTAACATCGGAAAATGGCGTGTTCCTTCGACTCCAACCCTTGGGAATGAGAATTGGTCACCATTCTTATAATTGAAGCAGAAGCCAGAAGAGATATAATTTTAAATTATATCATTGAAATAGGTGATTCTAATTAAAAATGGACTTGGCTAACATTGATTTCAAGTTAGCTTGGCGAATGCGCTATTAATATACATTCAATCTGACTAAAGAAACGTAGTCTCAAAGGAAATTGACAGTAACAGAAGCATAGCCTGAGAAGTAGGACTCCTAAAAACATGAATATACGAGATATTTACCCAGCTCACCGGAGATGGCTTTTTAGCCCAATTTGGCCCCGAGTAAGCGATTTACGTTCACCTGATAGCTAGAATGTCGGGGTTTGATATGGTATAGATCGAAATTTTAGATGCTTGGAATGAAGTAGTGACCCATGAAAAGGGTCTTTCCCTGCCCTCGGCAGGTCGGGACATGAATGGGATAATTAAATTAAAACCTTGGGAGATTGGTTAATTAAACATAATTCGGTTTGCAGGTGAAGTTGGACTCGATGTTTGCAACATTTAGTTAGAGATATCAGTAATGAACTTAGAAATCAAGACTAGTGTCGTCAGAGGAAGAATTGAATAAAGACCTTGCGAAATGGGTACCAAAGTAAAGGTCAGGATTTGTAGGGATGACATAACTCTAACTATAACTGAAACTCAAATTGACCAACAATATAGAGAATAGCAAGCAGCCTACCCTTAGGCAAAACAAAATTAGCTACGAGTGAGATTAATTGGTTCTCAGTTAATTAGAGAACAGATAGCGAAACTCAAGTCCAGTTGGTTCTCTGAGTTAGAGAATCAGAAATTGTGAAGGTAAAGAGATCAGTCAAAGTACCTCGAAGGAATAGTGATCCTTATTGACACTATTAATTTTAGCAGGTCAGACTGAGTGATTGTATGGAATAACTCTGTGTAATTCGTTAATTAGGATTTTCTAGAGAAAAGAGAATTGTTAGCTAAGTCAGTTGGGATTTGAATTGCAATTAGGCAATGGTGTTGATTGATCGCGGACTCGTTTCTTCTGGTTAGATTACTAGAATAAATTCCGGCCGCATAGAGCCTTATGTATTTGGACCAATAGTAAACTAAATTTAATTACTACTGGAAAATCTTGCGATCAATGAGAGTGGGCGTGACAGCATAAAAAGGGGCTAGTAACAGAATATAGTACAGAATAGTTGCCACCAACTTAACCTTTTCGGGATTGTGGATAGTAGTAAATTTTGGTTGCCCGGCTGAAATCATTACCAAAGGGACTGTTTTGCGGTGCCGTTAAGTTAGAGTGTGTGAACGGACTTAGAGAAGCAATCCTGGAAATCTACACACAGTTTTTTTTGCTTCGTTGTCAGTTTTGCCAACTTGAGTTCTTCGTGGAAGCGGGATCTTGGAACGTATCTCGGACCTATTACGCTTGATAAGCGAATCACATCAGTTAGAAAATCCTCAGTCCTTAAATCATTCATTTCGTGTTGAGCGCATATGTAAGTTGTATAACAAAATCGTAGACTTGGATTAAGTCAGGTTTTGTGTAACGATTTCAAAGGGGATGCAAGAGTTCTAAAATTGTTCTGCGCGGCATCGTCGGATTTTTGCTCAAGGTTTTGAAATAGATGGAGATGTATAAAAATAGCGCGCCAGTTTTTTCTTCTAGTAGGCGGTCATCAAGGATACTGGCTCGCCAATTTCAACAGTTTTCGACTTATTCTCCAGAATTCGATGAAATTGAAACTGCAGTTGGAGTTGGTGCCGCCGTATACAGTCCCATAAACTATAACTGAAGATAAAAACAGTTCCGAGTTATCATTAGATTCAAAAACACTTCAAGTTTCCTAGAAATACAGGTTCCAGAGGCAAGATGTTTGTAAAGTTTGATATTTACAGTGGAAGAAATGACTCTTGAAAGTTAATTGTTTTTTTTTAAACGACTAAATTGAAATTATTTTACTTGTAACTGGAAATTTTTTTGTTTGCATTCTAACTTCGCTTGCAGTATTTTTGTTTTAAATACTGCATTAGGTAGGTTCGGTTTTACTTTTCTTCTTTTTTTGCGAACAAATTTCAAGTTTGCAAGAAAATTGCATAAAATCACCAAAAAAATTTTTCCTTACGTGATGACTAAGTTATCCCGATGATTATATCCACTCTTTGATCTGTTTTGATTTTGTTTTTTATCGCTCAACTACTAAAAAGGCGGATCAACCATACAATACCCCCCCCCAAATCGAATTAGGGGGAAAATGTACGGTTGGTAGAATATCTTTCCCAATTTTCTCGTACGCTGAGGTAATTTCAACCAACCAGAACGCGATGTTTGCCCGCTCAAATTTTGAAAATTTGTGAATCATATTTCCCGTTCAACTATTCAATTAACCGAAAGGAATAATTTTGACGACGAAATTTTGCCTTGCCTACGTAATAACGAGCTTTATATTCAAAAAATGAAGCATTTAGGACTGATTGCTCGCTCAAAATCCTGTAGCAATTGTAACAAAGAGCTTTTTGGACAACATACAAAGAAGCTAAGGATGACTATACTAGGAAATGCCAAAACTGAATTCGTTCGAGCTTTAGAAACACTATTTCAAATCGAAACGGCAGTTTTTTTAACTCCAATTTTTGCCTACTTGGTTACTTGTTATTTATCTCTGGTCCATACAGACATGCAACAAGCCAGTGCAATTACAAACTGAACTCAACGAAAAGATAATTAAGATTGCCATAGCAAGTTTTCCAGAAGTTCGTGCGAAATAGCTGAAAAAAACACCCTACTCGGCCTGGAGAACCGGGAGTTATTGTACAAACTGACGAAAGTTGTTTTTCCCACAACCTGAAAAATCACCGTGGTCCAGTCCCACAGGAATCCAATATGGGTCTTTGATATTGTTGACACAAGTATTCGCTATGCTCGGCTAGATGGAATAGTGGAACGCCGGGATACTGATACTCTACGTCCAAATATTTTAGCCGTAGTTCAGCCCGGGTCGGTTGTACATTCAGACGAATGGACTGCATACAACGCAATTTTCAGGGCAGAAGTTAGCCATATGACTTTGAATCACTCAGTAAATTTTTTGGAACCCTGGACCGGCCTGCTTAATCAAATTGTTGAATCATATTGAAATCAGAAAGTTCCGATTAAAAAAATGACTGGATGTCACAGAACTTTTTCTACTTTGGTATCTTCTATAATTTATGTGGCGTGATCAGTATGGACGTAATAACAACTGCTTTGATATTATCTGTAATCATATCACTGATTTTTAAGCTGTTTGAATTGTAATTTATTATTTGCCAATTTGCCATTGAACTGTTTTATTTGCTGGGGGGATTCTACGGTTGGTGCATTAGGAGGGGGGAGAGACTGTATGGTTGATCCGATTGTAGAATGCAAATTTTTTTTTACCAAGAAATTGCATAAATTTTTTCCAAGAAGTAGACCCTTTTAACTGAGAGAAGCCCAGAGAAGCCCCCCCTCCTAATGCACCAACCGTAGAATTCCCCCCCCCCCCATAGTCATAGGTTCGGTTTTACTTTTCATCCTTTTTGCAAACAAATTTAAAGATTGCAAAAAACTGCCGGAAAACGCCAAAAACTTTGTCCTCACGTCTGATGACTAAGTTATCCCAATGATCATTTTGGAACCTGATCTAAATTACCTTTTATTATTGGATAAATTAGATATTTTATCACTATAAAATATTTAATATTAATCCATCATATTCCATAAAACTAACAAACCACTTATTTGTAAGTGCTGAAATTACTTGTAATTTCAGCACCAGAGAGATTTGAATTTAACTTAGAAACTAGTTACCTCTCCAAGAGAACTTCAGCAGTCGCAATAAGCCAGTATACTCTAGATCTATTGAGCCTAGCAGAGACTAGTTAAACACCCTTTACTAGTAGATATAAGAGTAAGATTAGGATCGGTATTAGACTAAGAAGTAACACGAATCTATCCGGCCGAAAATAAGATAGCGTGACGAGCAGATGGTGTACCCTATCCGAAATTACTCTATGAGTTAACCAAAACAACTTAACTCATCTGGTGCGACCATAAGTCTCAAATAAAGACCTTAATAGTTTAGAACTAACCAAAAATAGATTAGAAAATAGACAAAACATTTTCAAAATGTTAAACGACAATAACTTAATTGAAATCTCTCTACGACTCATTAGATCAGAGCCGCTATTCCGCACAATACGAGAACTACCCGGTATTGGAAAAAGACCTCGGACAAGAGACGACATACGACTACGTAGAAACTTACCATTTAGTTTCATGGTCGTACGGCAAAAGCCAACACAAACTTTTATATTCAGATTCTTACTAGCAATAAATTTAGATTTTCATTTGCAAACAGAAAATTTTTGAAGGAAATCTTCAATGATTATTTCAGGCGCTAGGTAAAGTTACTAATAAACAATAACGATTGAAAAAAAAATCTCAAATTGTTCCCTCCAATTCTGCAGTAATATATAAAACAAATTTGAAAAAATATATATTTATTGAAAATAAAAACAAAAATTAGTAGCATGACAATAAGTTGTTAGTATATATAAATCATCCTGCTGTTCCAGCTTCATCACCTAAACAAAACAGCAATCATAAATCAACTAATATAATCAAAAACTAAAACCTTCTACCAAATAAATTTAAACTATTTCAAACTTAATTTTATTTAATCCTAATTCAGATCATCAAGGCTTTCCTCGGATCTAAAGCAATTTTCATCTTATAAATTTTAAATTCTGATCATCAAGGCTTATCCTTGGATCAAAAAGAACAACTTTGTTCTCACCCACCCACTTATCAAGTGTCTAACGACCTCAAACGTCGATTCACTACCCAACCTTTTCAAAAGACCCAGGACTAATAGAAATTTTTTAATCACACTAACCATTCAAATTAGGCTAAACAGTGAAGAACTTCGTTTATTGATCCTTCACTTGAACCCTCCTCTTACCTGACCCAGGATAAATCATAAACTTAGTAAGTTTAAAATAGTATCTAACGAACTACTTGCGTTCTAATTATACCTGAATCTTGTGGATCGATTTACTATTCCCTCACCCTTGAACACAATCACTACCCCTAAGTAAGATTAAGTAAGTTAACACCTTAACTCAGACTAGCCACGAGAAAGTAAAAAAAATTCTTCGGAATCGATATACTTTTCTCTCCAACCCTGAACAAAAAGACCCAGGTTAAGCTAACCAAAAAATCGTAAGGACTAACAGTCTAGGAAAATTAAAATCACCAATAACTTCTTGCATCCCTCATCCTAAACCTTATGTCATTGAAAAATTTAGAAAAGCCAACAAACAATCGTACTACACAATTGTGAAATAGACAACCAAAAATACGATCTTGTAATAACCCCGCATACACAAACAGTTGGATACATTCGAACAAAACGACAAACAATAAAAAGAAAAATTATTAGTAAATAAAGACAGATAGCACAAAAAAGATTTTGAAAAAATAGAAATGCATTCTCCGAATCAGAAGCCAGTAGTCTAGACGCACTATACAATTTAAAAGAATCAGTAAATAAAAATTGCCCAATCCATGATCAGTTATATTTTTCCGACTCAGAAACAACCTCAAACTCATCAAAAAGAGGAAAAAGAAGAATAAAAAAGATATATAAATACAAACCAGTACATCTATACAATTGGAATCAACTAATTAGACATATTGATAATTATATATTAACAGTCATCAAACGAAAAAATGAGCAACACTCAACGTGACGAAAGTCCAGACGAAGAAGCAGTTTTTCCCTTTGTTATAAATTCACTCAGTGATAGAGGACAAACACGATTTTGCAAAAATTTACTCGTAAATTTGTTTGAACCAGAATCAGTCTATGCAAATCAGAATTCCCAGAAGTAAAAATCAAAAGACAAATTATAGAACACTATTTGAAAGACATATATAGCCTAACACAACAATACGGAATCTACACCATGGAAATCAGAACACCAAGAACACTTCATGGTAAATACGTTATCCAAACAGACGATATTGCTTTAGAGTTTTCAAAAGTATTCACAGAATATATCAAAAGCATACAATATAAAAATTCACAGAGAGCAAACTCAATATTCACCAACGAAGTTTTTGCAATAAATATATAGTTATATATCTATATTAGAAAAAACAGAAGCTCAAAGTACATCACCAGTCCAAACATCAAAACATACAAAAGTAAGAAACGAAATCGTTGCATTTTCAACATTTTTAAACGCAATCTGTGAAAATTTTACCAATAATGATGTCTCACAAAACACCAAACATGATTTACAAAAAATACTAGCATAGTTTACATTTGATTATTTTGTACATAATATCGACTTAATTGAACAAGCAAGAAAAACCTTTAGACTCCAGAGTACCAATGACGACACTGTCATTGCAGAACAATCAGATTACGTTTGGGACACTGAATGGTCTCATCCAGCATTTTTCAATTTTCCAGTGGATATCTCAAGTCAAGCAATAAATACAATATCTTTTCACAAAGATTATGTAAAAGTAATACAACTAACGATTGACGCAACACCTTCAAATTATAATACATTTTTACCTGATACACGAAATAACAGCTTAAATTCAACAATTATACATAATGAAAGTCTCAATGGAACTAGAAATCTTACACAGCAAGATATTCAATTCATCACATTTCAAAAACGAAGAAATAGTTCAAACAACAGTAACAACTACACAACAAGGTATCTCATTAATACGTCCAAACCTCTCAACACCGAAAAATATAAATACAACACTACCACAAGTAACCTTACAATCGACCGTTAAACCTTCGGTTGCTCCAAAATATTCACATATGGACTATCAGACGTATAGACCAACGACAAAACCATCAAAAACACGAAAAACGTTCACAAGAAACACTTTTGCAGAACACAACTATAATTATGTACATCAGTCAAAAACAAATCAACCCCCCCCCCCCCCCAAAAAAAAATATGCAAAACCTAAACCACGTATGTTCTCATCATTGGAATCTTCCAAATACATCGACCAATTCAGTAAATTTCCCAGATAATCCACACCCTCCACAGGATCATAGTGAAAATTACCCATTTTTTCAACAAAATAGGAATAAACAACAAACACCTTATTACACAAATTACCTATCATCTGATGATGGTGATTATCATCAACCAGAAGTTTTTGCACCATATACACAAGAATATCGCACACAAAGATCGCGACCATCTCAACCATCCCAAAACATGAAGATTTACCCACGAAGTTCAGCAGATATGCAGAATCAACAACCAATGCATATACAAAACCCAATTAACGTACAATCTTTTAAACCTATAAAATCACAAAACCCAATGACTATGCATTCTTACCAACCAACTCAATTGCAAAACGAAATACCGCTAGCATATTACCTCCAGCAACATGAAATAACTAAAAATATACTTACAAACGCCGCAGAGTCACTCCAAATGAAGATGAATCCATATTTAATGGGAGGATCGTCAATAACATCCAATAAACCATTAATGGTATTCACAGGAACAGACCCTGAATACTCAGTAGAAGATTACCTAAACGCAGTCACAGCAATTTTAATTTTAAATATAGGACGCGAACCAATTAATACGCCACTCCTCAAAATTGGATACATAGACGCACAGCGTTAATACAAACAACACTAGATGGCGCAGCCCAAAAAAGGTTTTCAGTACTACCTATAGACATAAAATCAGATTGGAAAAGATTCACACAAGAATTTTCAAAATTGTTTGATTCTGAAAAAAACTAACAACATCAAAAAGTTTTATGCAACGAAATTCGCAGATTACCAAATGAAACAATTAAACAATTAGCAGTTCGAACCGAAACATTAGTTCGAAAAGCATATTCTTTCAATACACATGATTACAAAAACACAAAAATGACAGAAATTTTAATGATGATCTTAACACCTCAATTAAGGAAAATAGCTATTAAAAAGAGAGCATCTCATCCTTCCTCATTTCGAGAACGAGATTTAGCTTTTAGAAAATTAGTAGATAAACTAGAACAAGCAGAAATCACAATGAAGATTGAAGAAACAGAAAATCTAAAACTACAGTATGTTAATCGGATCGAAACAAATACTACACATATAAATAACATACAAGGATCAGATACAGACCTGATTGAAAAAATCACTGAAATATTGAACATCTATGAAAGGAATTCAAACTTTAAAGGCAAACCATCTTTCAAAAAATGGTGTAATTATTGCCGACGATACGGACACAGTATTGCCGAATGTAGACAAAAACAATAAGACCATCAAAATAAACCTCAAAAAAACAAATAACCAATACATGAAAAAAGATCAAAACCTACCAAACAAGAATATATATAGTAATAAAAGCTCTAGAAAACCACTTCCAGGCAACTCAAATTATTCAAGAAGTCAATCACCATATAACTCCAGTTATAGAGGTAGATCGCCCGAACAAAGAAATTCACGAAATTTCTCACAAAATAGATATAGTCGATCGAATAGTCAAAATAACAAAATAGAAATAACTATTCACGATCGAATTCAAACACAACAGAAATTATTTCTGCATCCAGTTCCCATTCAAACCCAAGGAATAGACACTATTCCAACAATAGATCACGAAATTCATCATATAACAGAAATAGAAACTATTCAAACAATAGGAATAGAAGTTATTCTAACAATCGAAATCAAAACTATCGAAACAACAGATCAAGGAATAACTCATATAATAGATCAAATAATCAAAGATCAAATGAAAACAGATCACAAAATAATTCACAAAATTGAAACTCAAGCTACAGCAATAGATACAGAAACTATTCCCAGTCACCCTATAGGAATAATAATCGTTACCCCGATTCTAAACATCGATACAGAAGTAACACACCAAATCATCAAAGACACATCTACCAAGTGCAAACAAATGAGGAAATAACTTCAGACACCCCAGGTATTGATAACACAGAAAATAATGAATTACAATTAATTCACATTAATTGTGAATCAACAGATACTGAAAGTGATACAGATAATACTATCTCAGTAATTATGATAACAGTCAAAAACGACTATGAACCTATCATATATGAACAACCCTTTAGTTCACACATAAACGAAAATCAATTAGAACTTGTTCATAATTATTACATTGGACCCATTAATAATAATACACAAACTACACAAGAAGTAAACGAAATTAACACTGTAATTAAACCTGATAAAAAAGACGAAATACAATGCTCAAACACAAAACATATTTATCAAAACATACAAAAAGAACAACCGAGAGAAAAAATTTGGACAATACCATTTCTCTTAGAGAGCCCAAGAAGTAAAGAATTTCAACCACCAGATCTTGAAATTGATTTTTTAATCGACTCAGGAGCAGAATCAAATATTATTAATATTCCCACATGGAATGAAATCAAAACACTGCATCCAAATTTAACACCTCTTGAAACATCTTGTAAATTAGCATCAGCACAAGGATCAACATTAGTAAATTATGGAAAAATCCAACTATTCCTTGTTCCCACAAGAACAATGGAACAAAACAAGATTTTGAACAAGCCATTCAAACAAACATTTCATATTACTGATAATAAGCACAATATCATTGGCATACCGTTTATAACTAAACATATACCCACAATAAACATCTTATATAGTAAAATCCATATCAGAGATAAATATACAAAAACGAAAAACACAGCCTTAACATTCTTTCAAAGATTGAACAAACAGCCACCATTTTTCTCAAAATTTTACCCCATTTATAATCAAGAACGGAAACACTTGAAACCACTATCAGGAAACGTATGTAATTTTTCAATAAAACAAGTTCATCAATATGACAAAAGTAAAAAAAAACAACAACTTTTCATGTCAGATTTCGAATTTAAACCCATTCACAAATTTTTCAAAATTACAATCTCATTCATAAAATACTTGAAAAACACAAATTCTGATATTATTTCACTCCACGTGTATGATAATACACCATATCAAATAACATTACCCTTAGGACTATTAGGATATTGTGAAACAAATGCTACAACTTCACCCATAAATGATGTAGCATATTGAGTAAATAATATATTACAACTATTAGATATTTATCAATCAACAATTCTTGACGAAGAATTATCCATAAATAATATAAAAAGTAAGGAAAAAAGAAACAAAGATTACTTCACAAAAACACTATACTTTAAAGCAACATTTAAAATAACAAATTATACAAAAGAACAACAAAAAATTTTAACAATGTTTAACTTTCAACATTCACAAATAACGCAAGATGAATTTGACAAATTAGCTCAACAACTGATAAAGTAATCAACAGTCTACGCAACATCAAAATTTGACGTAGGAAAAATTAGTTCATCACTACACCTTCCATTAAAACCTGACGCAGTTTTCAAAAAACAAAGAGCAAGTAAAGTACCGATTCATTTACACCGAATACGAAATTATATCACCAGTAAATAAAAAAGAACAACCAAAAGGTAATACCTTCATCAACCCTGTTATCATTCTAGCAAAAGGTGAATCACCAAAAATAGTTTTAGACGCTAGATATCTCAATTCACTAATTGACGAATCAAAATGTAATTGGCCCATTGAGCCAAAACAAGTTATCTTAACAAAGATAAAGGGTATGTACTTCACAACCGCAGATATGAAAAGTGCTTACAATCAAATGCCACTAGATGAACAATCACGACGATTAACACAATTTGTTATTGGAAATCAACAATACGAATTTAATCGATTATTCAATGGAATATCCATAGGACCAGCAGCTTTTTCAGCTTTCATGAGTAAAATTTTTAGACCACTATTACTCAAGAAAAATGCAATCACATATTTAGATGATGTTTTCATGCAATCACAAACTAAAGACGAAAAGTTTACAGTTTTGGAACAATATCATAAAATACTTCAGAACGAAAATCTGAAAGCAGCCCCCGATAAATCACATTTTTTCTTAACACGCGTTAAATTTTTAGGACATAATATTGAACAAAACACTATCACTCCATTAAAATCACGCATTGATGCAATTCAAAAACTTCACCCACTTACAAATAAAAAGAAATCCAAGATTTCCTTGGACTGTTGAATTTCTTAAGTAAATATGTTTACAAAATGCAATTATACTTAAGACCTTTTTATAACATCCTCAGACAACAAAATAATTTTGAATTGACCACTGAACATCAAACACGATTTGAAGAAATTAAAAAACTTTTGACACAAAAAACTTCAAACACAATTCCAGATCCAAACCAACCATTCTATGCAATGTGCGATGCTGCAAACTTTGGCATCGGCGCAGCATTACTACAATCACATAGTGGAACAAACAAAATGAATCTTATATCAGCCAATTCAAGATTATTCACACAAGCCGAGCTACGACTCCCTACTCTAATGAGAGAATGTACAGCTATAATTTACACACTTACAGAATACGAATTTCTGATACTTGAATCAAAACACCCAACAGTTTTATTTACAGATCATAAACCAATTATATTTCTTTTCACACAAAAGTCAAATTCTACTCATAGAGTTTATAGATTTCAATTGATTTTAATGAAATTCCCAAACTTACATATAGTTTGGACAGCAGGAAAAAATCTTGCATTACCAGATACATTAAGTAGAAATACGCCACCTGAACTACTTACACGAAAAACTACAGTTGAAATACCAAAAAATATTAAATTCTATGTCGCAAAAATTGAAACATCACCCCGATTAAAATGCAAATACGCAGTAAAAACTGAAATTGATCAATCACAAATAAACAATCTACAACATTTTCCACTCTACTTAGATTGCCAAAATAATCACTATGAAGTTGATTTATTAGAACATCTACCTTTAAACCAATTCCATACTCACAATGGTTAAAAAATAATACTCAACAAAAAAAAATAAAACAACAACCGCTTAAAAAAACTTTTTTCCATTAATTGAAAAAGAAAATTTGACTGATAAAATAAATTTATCAGGACCACAAACAAATGATTTAGAATACACAATAAATCAAGTTTTTAACCTCCATGACCCACTTGACACAATTCCCCTATCAAAACCAGAAATTGATAATATTTTTCTCCCACCAACAGAAAAAATTAAAACAATATCAAAATTTTGACCCAGTGATTAGACAACTCAAATCATGGCACAAATATAAAAACAAAACCAGCAAAAGCTGATACCACAATTTTAGGAAACAAAACACTCCTCAGATATTTCCGAAAATTTAATAACACAACAATCAACGAAAATACAGATCTTTTAGAATATCAATTAGATGATTCTAAAGTTCCCTGTCTTCCTTTAAGTATGATATTGATAGCATTTAACATCTCCCACACACAAAATACAAAAGAACACTCAGGATCAGAAAAGACATACTCAAACTTCACACAAAATTTTTATTTTCCAAATGTCCCAATTTGGATAAAAGTATTATGCAATGATTGTATAATATGTCAATTGAACAAACCTTATCCAAATCAAAAACAACTAGCACAGAAACAAGATTTTAAAGGACAAAGTTTATATTTCAACCATAGAATTTCATTTGACACAAAAGGACCAATTTCACCATACTCTGAAGGAAATTCCTACATTATGGTCATTGTTGACGCATTCACGCACTATGTAGCACTAAACCCAGTACCACATTGTTTTGCTTATTATGCTTAAACAACACTTTATGAACACTGGATACCTAAATTCGGATTACCCGAAATCCTTGTTACAGACAACGGTACAGAAATTATTAATAATGAAATTATCACACTATGCCACTTATACAACATTAAACATAAACCACGCACATCTCATGCACGTTGGACAAACGGATTAGTCGAAGGTATGAACCGTTCATTACAAGAATATCTTAGATGTATCATTAATGGAAATGATACATGATACACAGAATGGTCAGCAGATGTCAAATTATTTCCCTTATCATATAATTCACAAAAACTACAACTTTAGAAATGTCACCATATGAAATGGTTTTTAATCAAAAACCAAGAAAACCAATTATGTTCACAGCAAATGCTCATAAAAACGCACAAGGTCATTGGAAACCTACTAAAGATTCAATATGCTATAATTCACCATTACAGACATGATGAAGATCATTTTCATTACCCACAAATTCTCAAATTAGCCTCCGGCACACATACCGATTGGATTTTAAAAAGAGATAAAAAACACAATGAAATCTACCAAAAAGTAACAAAAAAATTGTTACAAAGGCAAAACATTAACAGCCAAATTAATTCACGTTTTATGCCAGCCACAGATTTAAAAATTAAAGCATTTGTCATAATACCTAATTTTAATACACAAAAAGGAATCTCCAAAAAATTACAACCACTTCGAAAAAGACCATACCAAATAATTGCCAAACCCACTGAAGTAACATACAAACTCACAGACTCAACCAAAAAAGAAATTGTTCAACATCGAAACAATTTTTTACCTTACTACCCAAAAGAATACGCTTTACGCAAAATAACCCAATTATATTCTTTTACAGGTTTAAAAGTTATTTAAAACAATACACATACAGAACAAGAAACAAATGTACATGACGACGTTCATCATAAACAAAATCAAAAACATAAAATAATTCATAAAAAAACAAAAACACCAGACCCAAAAATACCTCAACAAAAAAGAAAAAACAAAAAAATGATAGAAAAATTCTTACCACAAGAACAAATAGAAAAATCAGAACATAGAGAATCATCACGACTTAGAAATCAACCACGTAAAAATTACAAAACATTCATCCCACAATCTAAAATATTAAAGGAAGTTGAATTTCAAAAACAACTTTGATTTTAAAGTTAATAATTTGTACACCTCTGAATCATTTTGAACTTTCATATTTTCAAGATAACATGCTGAAACATACGCAACAAATCTAGTTCAAATTCAGCCAATAGGATTCACTCGAATCCGTCACCTTCAATATCTCTAACACAAACCTACTAGCCGATAGATATTAATCTCCAGGCATATCTATAACTATAACTTAACAACCTCTAGGTCAAAAATAAGCAATTTGCTAAAACTTTACAACTAAAATAAATACCACCATAATATTACAACCCCATTCTATCTAATATTGCAAAGATCAACAATATTTTCCCAACTCAGACCTCAAAAACCCCCAACCAAAAATGGCAAATTAGCCTAAAATAATAAAGGACCATAATCATTTGGCCTAAAGTACAAATATTTCAAAAAAAAACCCAGATTACCCAACAAATACAAACAAAGCAAAGAAGACCTCCAGAGCACCAAAAAATTAGCCCCCAACAATTTTTCACAAAACTCAACCCACTTGTCAAAAAATCAATAAATAATCCGACCACACTTGAATTTCGCCCCAGAAGTTCAAAAAATATTCGACGAACGAATCATTTCTTAAATACTTCTCTCTTTAACAGTCGATACCTTAAAAAACATAATCATAAACCTTTTCGTAAAGTTTTCTATTCTATTTAAATTTTTGCTAATATTTTAATTGAAACTTTTGAAGCCTTAATAATTCTTTTAATAATTTTTTGCAATATTTTTTTAATTTTCTACTCCCTATTTGAGATATATCTTCAACTTTCCCAAATCATTGACCACATTCACAGGTACGATAATTCAAAGTCTATTTAAATGATACGAACAATTTTTAGAAGAACAGATTTTTTTTTGCTATTCGTAATTTTCCTCACATATATATCATCCCTAATTATGACAATGTGCAAATGTGTAAAAAAAGGCAACACATTCGCCTTAGCAATAGTCCTTTTAATTCTTTTCATTGAAGAATATTACAATAAACATAAATCTTCCCACTAAGAAACAGATTAATCGAAAACATTTACATTTCTAGAACCCGTTCAGCGACACGCATCCCTAAGTGAACCAACATATAAATTGTACCCCACATTACAACAAGACTTAAATCGAATAAGACATATTAGTCAAAATCAAAATACAGTTGAAATAAATAGAAAAATTATACATCCAAGACGAAATATAAATTTTCAAACTCCCAGAGTTACTTTTAACATTTCTCAATCCCCAACACCATCAAGCTCTGAAGTCTCTAGTATTACATTACCAGACAGTCGTACGCTCACTTCACAACAAATCACACCAAATCTCCCTTCAGACTATCTAGGTTCAACACCAACATCCGAACAAATCCGTGAAAATCCTTTTAACCCCCCAACATCACCGAACGACTACCATATTGGACAACACAATCTTACTCACAAGGAGAACCAAACTTAGTAAATGAACCAATAGATATTTTCTCAGATACAACATTATCATCCCTGCCAGAAACATTATCACTCCTCTCGACACCATCAACAAGTCAAAAATCACCATCATTTTCCCCCCTAAGTTTTCCAAATAACCTCGACGCTCGATACAGAGAGCAATCAACGAATATACCCCTACGATTAGATTGGAACACATTCGTAGCACCTCCCCCATTGTTTGGACAACCTCACGAGAGCCACCGACTCCACAGTTGGGCACTCAATAGATTACAATATAGACAAGATATTCACGAAGATAACGTTCAAATACTCCAACAAAATAGTCTTCAATTAAAGTTTGAAATAACAGTCAAACTCAATAATATTGTAGAACACCCCTATCCATTAAGTCCACCAAATATAACAGCTCAATTGCTACCACCACCATTTATAACAACTGAAGTAATATATAAATACGATAGATATACAAAAAACACATTTGGATACATAACATTTTATAACCCATACTCCGGATTATCGTACACATTTATATTTTAAAAATACTCACATGTCAACACATCCTTTTTCTAATATTTTCCGACCAAAACACAAATCCGTCTCCTCGCACAGGACCTCAGGATTTATTAGTAACACGCTATGATTGTGAAGAAAATGAACAAAAAACACTACACAAATATGCAATAAATCAAGTAACACAATGCGAAACAGAACCACAAGCTATAGAAACTACAATTGTAATGGCAACATTGTATTCAAAAACCCGAGCAACAACAGTCACAGGATATAAGTTTACAGCAACATTTTCCGAAAAGAAAGTATATTGTTCACAAGTCTCCAACGGAAATAAAAACCGACTTGATCACGAATCATTTTACCAGAGTAACGATGAAAGACTTTTACATTTAAATCCCGAATATTGTAAAAACAAATTACTCAGACTAAATCTAACAAGAAATGAAAACAGAAAAATAGTAAGTTTCCAAGTCTTTGCCGATTCTGTACATCAAGCAGAACTTGAACGATACCAAGGACATATTCAATTAGACGAAAAATACCCATATAATGGCGCACACCGACGATTAAATTATGATATACACGATAAACACTGGATACCACACATTGGAATAAATAATCCCTCAAACTGCAAAGCAGATACAAAAAAAAGGATATCAAGAAAAAATGTTTTTTGATTGGAAAATACAACTTGAGATTTAACTGATAACACCATGATCTATCAAGGAATTAGATTTTCTTGTAAAAATGATCAAGGTTATTTTGACCCTATAACAAGAACCCAAGCAACAATTGTTTGGTTTCCCGAAGATACATGCACAACATTTCAAGTAGCAAAAATACACGCACAAATGATAAAATTTCGTGAAAAATATTTTATTGAATCAATTCCATATGAACAAGTAAACCCGTCTAGCAAACAAAGCAATGATTTCAAAAACATTCATGATATAGAAAATAAATTGACACGTTTTCAAATCTATCACGAAACAGAATTTGCATGTAAATATAGCAATCCACTTTATAAAACACAATACTCTGAAATACTTGTCGAATACGAAAAAGGTTTCGACATGACCACTGGTAAAATAAAGTTTGACCCTTCAGCAACAAGTCACCCTATTCACGAAGGCACATCATACTTCCCAGTGAACTTTTATAAAAGCACAGGTCGCCCTGGTGGAAAGCTAAAACCATACGATAGTAAAAGCACACGTTTACAAGAATTGTCACTAATGAATAGCACCTACTTTGGTAATATTCCTTATGATATTCACTTAGATATGAAATTAGACTACACAATTAGTAGAATTCTTCAAGAAATGTCACTTTCTCATTTAGAAACACTTCATCAACTATGCGAATTAGAAAGAACACAAATCTTACAATCACTCGCATTAGCAGTATTAAAAATACCTTACGCAGGATACTTATTATCAGGAAAAAGATCAAACTTTCTTGATTATGAAGGAAACATTTTATGGTTTTATTCTTGCACCAAACAAGTATCACCATTATATGATTATATTTTTGAAGATAAACGTTGTTATAAAAGAATTCCCATTTTCTACAAAAATGAAGTACATTTTGTCGATACACTTTCAAGACGAACATATTTTTGGGATACCGCAGACGAAGATAAATACTATCTACTTACACAATATCCTACATTAATGCAACCACTCAAAAAATTTTCACCCGAAAGCATCCGAGCTAGCGCACGTAACCCAAATATTGATTTACAATCAATTGGAATATATTCTAAATCTGATATACAACATCACATTAGAACAGAACACAACAATTTCAAGAATTACTAACACAAATGGACACAATACAACGACAATCAATCGACCAGAACTTAAGAACACTTGCCGAAACCGCATGATTTGCAGACATTTATACACAAGACTACAGCGGATATTTTCAGGATATTAAAGACTACATATATTTAAACGGTGAAAAATACAGACCACAAGATATTTCACCCATAAATATTTTCAGTTTTGTAACCTTAAAAAACGAAATTCTCGCCATTCTAGGATGGCGCTTTTACATCTTAGGAAAATTAACTATCTTATACGCTATGTTCAATTTTATAGGATTTCTTTTCTCACTGTTAAAAGGAATCTATAACACATGCGCTATACACACACAAGTAAATCGCCAAGCAAGTGTAGCACGTATACTATTTGCAGGATTTTTTGGAATCTATTCATCATCAATCAACAAAATACTTCTAGATGCACAAAGAAAAGAATATAATACAAAAATATCCACAAGATAAAACACATATGACGAAGAACATAATAATGTAGATACAACACCTACAGCACCACAGATACCACCCTTACCACAAAACCGTCCATTATCATTAGTTCCCCGAAATTTTCGAAACCTAGCAATCACAAATAATCCAAATTTTAGACCAAATACAACAAAAAGTCCCATACAACACATAATGACACATCATTCACAAATTGATAATACTTATGAACAAATTATCGAACAACCTCATACCAACACTTTTCACTCTCAAAATAATCATTTTTTTAGCACACGATGAGCCGACAAATTGGATCCCTCCATCGCTCAAATTCCCACCCAGCCAACCTCCAAACCCAAATCCCAATTATCCCACTTTTTGCTTTCCCGCCAACCAATTCTCCAGTTATTAACATACCATCAAGCATGAATTCTGATACTAACTCAGATATTTCAATTTTCCATACCATCTCGCAATTTAACAACTCCGATGTAGAAACTCCGACGAGTTCGCAGACTCCGAACCATCGCCCCCTACCCATACCCAGACCAACTCTTCAATTTTTGCAAAAACCCCCTTTCGACCCATCCAAAACAGCCAACCACTCCCATCCCTTTCCACTCCTTCTTACGCTTCCCAAGTAACCCCAACCTATTCTCCAATTAATTCCGACAGATCACATAATAACTCCCCAGATAACATCCAAATTTCCGAAGAACTTGACAATTTTATTACACTACAACAACAATTAACACACCCCACACTCTTACAATACATCAGGTATCATCAACAGTAACATCATCAAATCCACCAACTCCTGCACCCTCTTCAGCTTACACTCCATCATTAGCTCAATCATCCACATCCACCAAAACACCTACCAGCACTAACCGACCTTACCGCACTCTTAAAAGAAAGTTCCCAAACCACCCATTTACAACCAAACCTGGAACAGCCAAAGAATATATCAACCATCCCGATCACACAAACACAAAAAATGTCCTTCAAATAACCCTACCCTCATTTCCACAATATACCTTAAATACTTCTACCACTACTAATGAAGCACGAAATTTTGTTGATGAGTACGTTTTAATGCCAACACTTCATTGGACAGCTTACTATAACTATACTAACCCCTTTATCTACCACTCACTAATACTAATTAAAATATTGAGAAAAACAAAAATATACTATATAGACTCACCACTTCATTAACACCTCGACAATTTACTTACGTTGGATATAAAAAATTATTAAAAACATTCACCGCAACCCGAGCTAATGATTTTTCAATAGAATACTACGACCATAACATCATCCGTCCTTACCAAGATCGATTTTTAGACGAAGACCGCTTTGCAAACCCACAACTAACTGAAATTTTTTTATTAAAACACCTTACTTATTTACACTTAATATTTTTGATAAAAAGCACGATAATATAATTTTAGAAGCACTAGTTGACATACAAGCATATGAAAGCTTCTATGATAAATTTCAGTTATTTTCACTAACCTTTCACTTTCTTTCACCACAGGAACGCGATTTGCACTGTTCCCACGATATAATGTTACGTACTAAACAAACGCACACTTACACATATTATCGTTTTATACAAAACCACTTTGATGATTTACACACACCATCACGACAACCTCACCACTGTTTTCAGTTTATCAACTCGAAATACACATCACCATTCTTTCTTAATTTTACATATTGCATTAAAAATACTAACCTCCCCGGCATCCTCCGCAGTTACGACCCAGTTACCCAAATGTATATAATCTGTCCCATCACGAAGACCTTCAATGATGAAGAATCAAGACTCTTCATTATCCCGCATGAATCCATACAACCTATCGAAATACCCATACTAGAATTTATTCATAACACTAAATACAATAATAAAATTTACAATCTAATCCAAAACACACCTTATGAGTTCGCAATAGGCACAGAAGAACTAAACACCATCAACGCACTTCAATTGCTTTGGCCACTGCTACAAACTAAAAATGTCATTCGCATACTCGCCAAGTTGTTAACAACATCAGACTTAATTCGCGACATCTTCCCACATGGCTTTTTCCAAGATGAATAAGGTAAATATGAATTGAAATATTTTTAACTAATAAATTTAAAATTGTGCTAACCATTTTCTATCAATGTTTAATTTATTCTTTTAGTCTTCACACCACAATCATCTACAAAACAGAAAAAAGACAACTAAAAATACAAACTTGTCAAATCATATTTAAACTCCTTAATCTTTTGCACTAAATAATGTAGTAAAATTCATACATAATGTAGTAATTTGATTTATAAATTATTTCCCAAAGAAGCAGTAAAAGTAAATACGATGAAAAATTTATAATTTTAAAATTCCCAAAAAGCAGTAAAATTCAATTTCAATGCAACAAATTCATAAAATGAGAAAGCAGTACTAACCTTTTCAAAATTTTCATTCATTCGCACAGGAATTCTATCCAAACTCGCACAGCTCACCCACAAAGAATTGTTTAAATAATGATTTCGTGTTTCAAGTTTTCACTAACAACAACTCTAACAATCATTTGCAAGTTTCAAACTTTTCTTTAACCCGGTTGGAAAGTAGTTATATACTAAGCCAAACTAACCAACGCAGCTTGCTAAACACCACAAACCATAAAATAACAGCATGACTAAGAAAAGAAAACCAATGGTACCCAAACCGGATTAACCCAGCTTAAAACTGGATAATTTATTCTTTTAAAGACTATTATAAAGTCTAAGAAAGAAATAATAAACACAAAAAAGTCTTAAGACAAACTCAAACAAAAAACAATTTAATTTTTGAAAAAAAAGGACACAACCAAAGTAACATAAGAAAGACCAGAAAAAACCAACATAAAATGTTATCACATAACAGGACCTCTGAAAGAAACAGCATGAAATTATACTCCCACTCCTGGCCTAACCCATCAGAGAAGGACAACCTGAGCATGCTTATAGCCGGCCTAACCCACCGCGCTACACCCACGCTTTGTGACCACACTTTAATAAGAGGTTTTTAATAAGAGGTACTCAAGGGTGAGTTACTCTTCAAAATAACTAAACTAAAATAAAACGCTTTTGTGAAAACAACTAACTAAGATCACGACTAAAAACCAAATTAACAAAAATTTATAAAATGTAAATTATACTATGCAGTATATAGATCATACACAACAACAAAGAGGAACATCCAAAGACTAGACGATCCCATCACATTCGAACAAAAGAATGGCTAAACACAACCGACATGCCGTCCACAATCACGACTCAAAGGATTTAGAGTACGACTTGACTTCGCAGAAAAGGACTTCATTGAACTAGACCAATGACCACCTCGATGTTCAAGTATACGTACAGATCCGAGTTACAAGGCATCCCTTCCAAACACGATTTTCCCGCCATTCCCAGACGAGGCTGCACACAGAACAGTTCTCTACTAATACAGAAGAATCTGACATAGCAAACCGTTTTGAAATCGGATTGATTTCATTGGGGAACACAGTAGTTGTCGAATGACAAGATAACAATTTCCTATCCCTGATTCCAACGTCCTGGAACGTTCTTCTTCAAGAGGAACCGGATAAGAAAATGATTTTCGCCAAATACCAACGTTCATCATCCATCCTTCATTTACAGGAAGAAAGATAAATCTAAAAACTCTGTAAACCCCGGATGGGTGGAACCTGATCTAAACTACATTTTATTATTGGATAAATTACATATTTTATCACTATAAAATATTTAATATTAACCAATCATATTCCATAAAACTAACAAACCACTTATTTGTAAGTGCTGAAATTACTTGTAATTTCAGCACCAGAGAGATTTGAATTTAACTTAGAAATTAGTTACTTCTCCAAGAGAACTTCAGCAGTCGCAATAAGCCAGTATACTCTAGATCTATTGAACCTAGCAGAGACTAGTTAAACACCCTGAGACTAGTAGATATAAGAGTAAGATTAGGATCGGTATTAGACTAAGAAGTAACACGAATCTATCCGGCCGAAAATAAGATAGCGTGACGAGCAGACGGTGTACCCTATCCGAAATTACTCTATGAGTTAACCAATACAACTTAACTCAATTTCCACTCTTTGATCTGTTCTGATTATCGCTCAACTACTAAAAAGTCGGATCAATCGTACAATTGTCCTCCCCTCAAATCGAATTAGGGGGTGAAATTGTACGGTTGATCCCTACAACGAGATTATTTCTCAGTTCTTAACTAACGAACACATTCTGTATTTGTGTAACGAAAATTCCTCTTTTAAGCTTAACATAGGCTAAGCGTTTGTTTTAGGCTTCAACGGCATCGCAGGAGACAGTGTTTTGATGGAGATCAATATTACTGTAGGATATCTAAGTGGAAGCTCTGTGGCACCTGATAGCTTCATTCCAGAGCCCAACAGCAACAACAACCAGGGAGGACTGGGGAATTCAGTGGCTGTGAAGTGTCCAGCATTTGCTGTTTTAGCAATTGGTTTTGAAATTTATGCAATGCGAAATCTAGCGAACTGTATTTAATTTAAGAATAGTTTGCATCTACCCAAAATTATGTAAAGTTGAATTTTCAAGTATTCTTTTGGTGCGCATTTTTCCTCGAAACAATATATCTACAGAAAAATTTGATTGCGATTTATTTTGAATCATAAGAACAAAATCCTCATCTAAAAAGTGTATTTTTGGACCTCACAAAAACTTTTGACCGAGAAGAGTGTTTAGTCAAGAAAAAATGTATCTTCGGTCGGTTAACCGATATGTGAGCTAAATACAATTCAAACTACAAATTTCAAAAACGCTTTTCACAAAGAGTCATTAATGTGTGCTTCATGATGAAGATGTTCAGGAAAACTGAAATTGTTGAAAACTGAGTTATTGTCCGGGATGACATCAATACAAAAAGTATTTAGTAGTACAATTTCATAAACAGAGCCGGCTTTGAAAAAAGACCAGTGATACAAATTCATGATGAGAGAAATGTGCAACTCGCATTTTGTTTTCAAAAATAGCATTTTTTCACGTCAAAACAATGTTTAAATTTTGAGCACGTTCATTTGAGGATGTTTATCGTTAATTTGAGGACGTTCATCATTATTACAAAAAGTAATGGCATTAAAATTAAATTTAGATATACAAGCACCAGAAAAACGGAACGGATGAATTTTTTGAAGTAAGAAAAGCTAGTCAAACAGTTGTAAAATATAAAAATTAAATGCCTAGTTTTTTCATCGAGACTAATTTGAGACAATTTTTTGTTCTTTTCCATATCATCATTTATATGCACCAGCAAATATTTTCCGAGAAAAAGTTTGCATTCATTTTCGTTTGTTCGTAGCGCACAAGTTTTTTCACATAAAAGAAACAAAAAAATCAGAATGTATGTTTTGAGTGGCGAAACTAGAAATTTTTAAAATTCAGTTACATGAACCTAAAGTATGCAAAACAGACCGCAATTTAAGAAAACTCCAACTTTTGAACAAGGGGCTTTTTAGCTGAAACGTTGGTAAAACTATGCGCAGATTTTTAAACAATATTGACAAATGCAGTTTATCGTTTATCTTTGGTTATTTTGTTTCAGAACCAAGCCCAAAAACATGAGAAACATGAAGCCAAACTCAAAAAGGTTCCCGCACCAAGCACCCATGGATTCTGATCGATTAAAATGGATTCCCGAGACAAAAATAATCGATTATAATCCATTACGGATGTAAAACTCAGACCAGGAAATCGATTATATAGCCATTATAATCGATTATTTTCGAACAAATATAATCCATTATAATCCATTATAATCAATTATAATCCATTATAATCAATTATAATCCTTTAATTTTGTCACTGAAATCGATTATTTTTGCCAAGATAATCCATTATAATCGATTATTTTGAAATGAAAATCCATTATAATCCATTATAATTGATTATAATCCATTTCATTTTTAGAACTAAATTCGTTTATTTTTGCAAAATTTTGCAAATTTTGCTAGAAGTTTGCAGAATTTATGCCCTGTCTTTTACTAAATGGGGGATAAATGGTGGGAGGGGGTAAACTGGGGGGGGGGGGGGGGGGTGGAGTAGTATACTAGTATTCTGGGACTGGGGGCTTAACTGGCTGGGGGGGGGGGGTAATAAAATGAAGTGTTAAACTGCGATGAATTAGAAAAAGTAGAGACAAAAAAATATATAAATTTTTTTCCTTAATGTAACATTTTATGAAACATAACACGTAGCAACTACACTAAACAGGAAATGAGATAATTTTGAACAAAAATGTAAATTTCATGAATAACCCCTCGAAAAAGTCCATTATAATCGATTATAATCGATTATAATGGATTTTATTGGGATAAAAAATAATAGAATTAAAATCCATTTTTAAGGGATTATAATCGATTATTTTGTCATTTTATAGATGCTCACCATATTATGACAACATAATCGATTATGATCCATGAGCGCTCGGTGCGGGCTGTAAATTTTCATTCAAGGAGAAAATGTTTGTCACACGTCCATAAAACAAAAAAATGTTAGTTACGCACTGTGAATTAACGAAAAAATGCTAGTCACAGTTTTTCATACAACAAGAAAATGCTTATCATAGTTATAAGACAATTTTCCAGACAAGTGAGAAATTGTATGAATAAGCACTTTTCTCAACTCGGAAGTAATGACGTATTCAAGCTCCATAAAGTCCAGAATCAAAATACAACAAGACTGCCTATATATCAGGGCAAAGCCTTGATTGTTCCGATTGTTCCTTAATTGATATCGAATAGTTTTTGGGAAAAGAAAATAATGAAAACCCATACAAAATACAATATCAAAGTCTAAAATTTTGAGTCGTACGAAACTGATACGACCACCAATTAGCTAGTTTCAATTCAATTTGGAACAATTTTTGCGCCGCATAATTTGCGTGGATAATTTGCCACGCATAAATAATTCACGTTACGCTCTCAGCATTAAGAATAAACTTTTTAAACCACGCATAGTTGGCTCTTTAGCAGTTCCCCTCTTTAAAATACCGAGTTTTATGTTCGTTTTAAGTGCTATTACGGCTAAATGCGTGATGTTACGCTGTGAAGTATGAAGAACAAATCTGTTCACAGTTGTCGATTTGTTCACCACGCCAAGTTTCATTGCATTATGACAACGTTCAAAAAAAATTTCAAAATTGAATTTGAAAAGGGGGAACTGGAAAAGAGCCGCATAATTTAGTCCAGAACATGTCAAAATTGGCAATTTTCAAACCTCCAGAACTTTACGAAAAAAATTGGAGGTGAAAAAACTTTTCACATTTGAACTCAAGAAGTCGATATCTTCAATGGGGTATAAAAATTTTGTTGAAAATCAATTTTTCGATCGGTGAAAATTGACTGAATAAAAAAACCACACCGAGCAAAAATATTACGTTGGAACAACTAGAATTACGGAGAAATGCTGATGGTCGGGCAGCACAAAAGTGCGACGGATAAAGATCGATTAGGATTGAGTTTTATTGTCTGTGTCTGTATAAGAGAAAAGTAATCGATTATAACCAACAAAAAATGATTAAATTGCTATTTTTAATGAGGCCTTGAAATCGATTGCTAATGAAAAATGATTGACTATTTTATCCAGTTAATAAATCAAGACAAGGAAATTTCATTTTATTTTATTTTTAATTTTTGGTTTTTGTGACTCAATTTCTCAGCCCCCCCCCCCCCCACTTGAACCCCCTCACCCAAGAACGATTACTCCTCAAGCACTCAAGAACGAGCCCCTCTCCCCGAAAAGAGGTGGGGTGGCTGCTCAGGAGGGGGAGAAGGTGGTTCAGATGGTCAGTTTGGAGGAATGGTTCGGGCGTGGTGTGTGTGTGGGAAGAGGGGGGGGGGGGGGGGGTTAGCAAAGGGGCAAACGTTGGGTGGTGGAATGTAAGGGGGCAAACGGGCATAAGTTAGGGGGAGGATCACGGAATCTTTTTGCAATTTGAGAAAACTTAGATTTAGAAATGGAGTTGACCGTACGCAGGCTTTGCGAAAATTCCGCATGACTCATTCAATGAAATTTGCACGACGCGAAACAAAATTAAAGATGAAAAAATCCGTCTCAATGTCATTCTAATTATTATATAACCCTTTTTAATGGCTTTTAAAACGAATTATATTGCATTATAGTTTTGCGTGGAAAATGGATTTAAATTCTTGGCTCTTTTCCAGTTCCTCCCATTGTTTTTTTCTAAATCCGCAAATTGTAAATTGAATCCACAAATTGTAAGCGGGATCAGTATGAAATTGCGGATTCCACTTGAATCTGCGGACTCTCCTTACATTTGCGAATTCCGGAACAACTACGTGAATTCGCTCGTTGCGGAATCCGCAACAAAACATCTGTGCCTACGAAATCTACGGAAATTTTGAAAATGGAACACGTTTACCTTTTGAAACATGTTTAAAGACTTATCTCTGGAATCCAGGAACATACAGACACAGAATTGTGCGCCTATCCATTGCAAAGTGTGGCCTCGTAATGGTCGGTTAAAACATACAAAAAAATTAAAATCCAAAAAAAAGTTAAAATGCTGATGCATTGGATGGGCGTTCAATTAAATAACCTGAATAATTTGCAGAAATCAAGTGATTAATTCTAAAGAACATCAAAATGTAGTCTAATTTACCGTCAAGATCCTTTCTCTCACTCTTTCGTATACATATCTAAATCTGAAATCAGAGAAAAATTTCACCAACACTGATTTTATACCCGAGTCGAGATTTTTCACCTAATTTGAAGCAAGATTTGAGCGGTTTGAGCGCTTTTTTTAGACGATTGCGCTCAAAATCTTGCTTCACAATGAGCGGTTTGTGCGGTTTTTGAGCAATTTTTCCTAACAAATGCCTAAAAACCACGCAAGATTTGAACGATTTTGAGCAGTTTTTCTTAAAAAACCCGCCCAAAAACCGTTCAAGATTTGAGCGGTTTTTGAGCTTTTTTTTTTTGTTTGATAAACCGCCAAAATCGCTCAAACTGTTCATTTTTTTAGCAGACTTTGGGCGCAATTGTCTAAAAAACCGCTCAAACCGCTCAAAAGAGGCTCAAAACTTCAATTTGGGAAGCCAGCGGGCATGTAACATTTTCTAATATAACTGTCCAGCAATTTTTTTCTAACGTTCGAAAATTGTCAATGATGTTCAGCGGACTGAGAAAAAAAATTGATTGGTGAGTGAGCAATCGCATACAGCCGAATGAGCGTCTTTTGAGCGGTTTTTGAAGGCATGATTTGAGCGGTTTGAGCAGTTTTTCCAACCGCTCAAACCGTTCAAATCTTGAGCGGTTTGTGAGCGGTATCTCGACCCGGGTAGCGCTAACGAGCTTTCCTTCTTGAAGTACCTAAACTGTACAGAAAAGTCATGGTTGTAACAGCAAAGGTGCTATAATGCTTCGCAAGTTTTTCAGAACCTCCCAAACTTGAGACTAATTATCAAACACAGCGATAACTTGACAAATGGAATGTTTCTTTTTCTGTCGATGTTTCCAGGATTTATTTGTCTCCTGAAATATGTTTCAAATTACTCTAAAATTTTTTTCTGTTAAGCTCCTATTTTTCAGTTAGCTAAACGGTAGCGAAAGCTGAACTAGTGTGTAACTTCAGTTTGTGAGTTTACTCTTTTGCATTTTCTTCACGCTTCATTGCGTTAAACATTTCTGAGCAACAAACGTTATCAGATAATTTTTTCTTTCTGGAATCTGAGCCACGACTCGCGGGTCTAAAATACTGAGTAATTTGGTCCCACATCTTTTTTATTTATGCTAATGCCTTGGATGGGCGTTCAATTAAGTAACCTGAAAATTTTGCAGTAATCAAGTGATTAATTCTATTGAACGTTAAAATGAAGTCTAATAAATGGCAAGACCATTTCTCTCACTCATTCGTATTCATATCTTAATCTGAATTGAGACGAATTTTTACCAACACTAATTTTATACCCGAGTCGAGGTTTTCACCTAATTTGAAGCAAAATTTGAGCGGATTGAACGGTTTTTTAGACGATTGCGCTCAAAATCTTGCTTCATAATGAGCGGTTTGAGCGGTTTTTGAGCGGTTTTTCTTTGAAAAAATTGCCCAAAAACCGCGCAAGATTTGAACAGTTTCGAGCGGTTTTTCTTAAAAATCCGCTCAAAATCCGTTCAAGACTTGAGCGGTTTTTGAGCGTATTTTTTTTTTAATAAACCGCCCAAAAACCGCTCAAACCGTTCTTTTTGAAGTAAGATTTTGAGCGCAATTGTCTAAAAAACCAATCAAACCGCTCAAATCTTGCTTCAAAAGAGGCAAACAACCTCAACTTGGGAAGACAGCGGGTATGTAACATTCTCTAACAAAAGTTTCGAGCGATTTTTTTTAACGTTCGAAAATTTTAAATGAAGTTCAGCGGACTGAGAAAAAAAATTGATAGGTGGGTGAGCAATTGCATGCAGCCGAACGAGCTACTTTGAGCGGTTTTTTTAAGCAAGGTTTGAGCGGTTTAAGCGGTTTTTTCAACCGCTCAAACCGTTCAACTCTTGAGCAGTTTTTGAGCGGGATCTCGACCCGGGTAGCGCTGATGAGCTCTTTCCTTGAAGTACCTAAACCGCATGGAAAAGTCTTGGTTGTCACGGCAAATGAGCTATAAGACTTCGCAAGTATTGCAGAACCTCGCAACCACGAGACTAATTATCAAATTTTGAGACAACTCGACAAATGAAAGGTTGTTTTTTCTGTCGATGTTTTCATGATTTTTTGTCTCCTGAAAGATGTTTCAAATTACTCTAAAAGTTTTTAATGTAATGTTCCTTTTTTAAGTTAGCTAAATTGTAACCAATGCTGAACTTATGTGTGAATTTAATTTGGTAGTTTACTCTTTTGCATTTCTGAGGCTTCATTGAGTTAAGCATTTGTGAGCAAGAAACGTTATCAGATAAATTTTTCCTTTTGTAATCTGAGCCACGACTCGCGGGGCTAAAAAATCGAGTAATATGGCCCCCCTCAGATTTTTTATTGTACCTGGTTCTGCATGGATTCTTAACTTTTTGAAGGACCCTCATTGATGGATTTTGGAACGAAAGAAGTAGTATAGATATACGACATTGGGATCGGGGGGGGGGGGGGGGGTGATCGCTACAGGGATCATTGGATTAGATTATACCTAGTGATCCCTAAGTAAATATTTATACC